>NW_024070195.1:50529459-50614586 GCF_014754425.2 Oryx dammah
TTTCTTTCTTTCTTTCTTTCTTTCTTTCTTTCTTTCTTTCTTTCTTTCTTTTTTTTTTTTGTGGCATCTTTGTCATGTTTTGGAATTAGGGTGATGGTGGCCTCATAGAATGAGTTTGGAAGTTTACTTTCCTCTGCAATTTACTGGTGGAGAAGGCAATGGCAACCCACTCCAGTACTCTTGCCTGGAAAATCCCATGGACGAAGGAGCCTGGTAGGCTGCAGTCCATGTGGTCACTAAGAGTTGGGCATGACTGAGCGACTTCACTTTCACTTTTCACTTCCATGCATTGGAGAAGGAAATGGCAACCCATTACAGTGTTCTTGTCTGGAGAATCCCGGGGACAGTGGAGCCTGGTGGGCTGCCATCTATGGGGTCTCACAGAGTCAGACCCAACTGAAGCAACTTAGCGGCAGCAGCAATTTTCTGGAAGAGTTTGAGTAGGATAGGTGTTCAGTTCAATTCAGGTCAGTCGCTGAGTCATGGCCGACTCTTTGTGACCCCATGAATCGCAGCACACCAGGCCTCCCTGTCCATCACCAACTCCCGGAGTTCATTCAGACTCACGTCCATCGAGTCAGTGATGCCATCCAGCCATCTCATCCTCTGTCGTCCCCTTCTCCTCCTGCCCCCAATCCCTCCCAGCATCAGAGTCTTTTCCAATGAGTCAACTCTTTGCATGAGGAGAGGTGTTAGCTCTTCTCTAAATTTTTGGTAGAATTCAGCTGTGAAACCATCTCTACCTGGGCTTTTGTTTGCTGGATGATTTCTGATTACAGTTTCAATTTCCATGCTTGTGATGGGTCTGTTTAGATTTTCTATTTCTTCCTGGTTCGGTTTGGAATGTTGTACTTTTCTAAGAATTTGTCTATTTCTTCCATGTTGTCCATTTTATTGACATATACTTGCTGATAGTATTCTCTTATGATCCTTTGTATTTCTGTGTTGCCTGTTGTGATCTCTCCATTTTCATTTCTAATTTCATTGATTTGATTTTTCTCCTTTTGTTTTTTGATGAGTCTGGCTAATGGTTTGTCAATTTTATTTATCCACTATGTTCTCTTTTGTTTCTTTTGCATTTATTTCTACCCTAGTTTTTAAGATTTCTTTCCTTCTACTAACCCTGGGGTTCTCCATTTCTTCCTTTTCTAGTTGCTTTAGGTGTAGAGTTAAGTTATTTACTTGCCTTTTTTCTTGTTTCTTGATGTATGCCTGTATTGCTATGAACTTTCCCCTTAGCACTGCTTTTACAGTGTCCCACAGGTTTTGGGTTATTGTGTTTTCATTTTCATTCATTTCTATGCATATTTTGATTTCCTTTTTTATTTCTTCTGTGATTTATTGGTTATTCAGAAATGTATTGTTCAGCCTCCATATGTTGGAGCTTTTAATAGTTTTTCTCCTGTAATTGAGATCTAATCTTAATGCATTATGGTCAAAAAAGATGCTTGGATTGATTTCAAGTTTTTTGAATTTACCAAGGCTAGATTTATGGCCCAGGATGTGATCTATCCTGGAGAAGGTTCCATGAGCACTTGAGAAAAAAGTGAAATTCATTGTTTTGCGGTGAAATGTCCTATATATGTCACTTAGGTCTAACTGGTCTATTGTATCATTTAAAGTTTCTGTTTCTTTGTTAATTTTCTGTTTAGTTGATCTGTCCACAGGTCTGAGTGGGATATTAAAGTCTCCCACTATTACTGTGTTATTGTTAATTTCCCCTTTCATTCTTGTTAGCATTTGTCTTACATATTGTGGTGCTCCTATGTTGGGTGCATATATATTTATAATTGTTATATCTTCTTCTTGGATTGATCCTTTGATCATAATGTAGTGTCCTTTGTCTCTTTCCATAGCCTCTGTTTTAAAGTCTATTTTATCTGATATGAGTATTGCTACTCCTGCTTTCTTTTGCTCTCTATTTGCATGCAATATCTCTTTCCAGCCCTTCACTTTTACTCTGTATGTGTCCCTTGTTGTGAGGTGAGTCTCTTGTAGACAGCATAGATAGGGGTCTTGTTTTTGTATCCATTCAGCCAGTCTTTGCCTTTTGGTTGGGGCATTCAACCCATTTATGTTAGGGTAATTATTGATAAATATGATCCCATTGCCATTTACTTTATTGTTTTGGTTTCAGGTTTATACATCCTTTTTGTGTTTGCTGTCTAAAGAATATCCTTTAGCATTTGTTGGAGAGCTGGTTTGGTGGTGCTGAATTCTCTCAGCTTTTGCTTGTCTGTAAAGCTTTTGATTTTTCCTTCATATTTGAATGAGATCCTTGCTGGGTACAGTAATCTGGGCTGTAAGTTATTTTCTTTCATCACTTTAAGTATGTCTTGCCATTCCCTCCTGGCCTAAAAAGTTTCTGTTGAAAGATAAGCTGTTCTCCTTATGCAAATCCCCTTGTGTGTTATTTGTTGTTTTTCCCTTGCTGCTGTTAATATTTGTCCTTTGTGTTTGATCTTTGTTAATTTGATTAATATGTGTCTTGGGGTGTTTTGCCTTGGGTTTATCCTGTTTGGGATGCTCTGGGTTTCTTGGACTTGGGTGATTATTTGCTTGCTTACCCATTTTAGGGAAGTTTTCAACTATTATCTCCTCATGTATTTTCTCATGGTCTTTCTTTTTGTCTTCTTCGTCTGGGACTCCTATAATTCGAATGTTGGAGCATTTCATATTGTCCTGGAGGTCTCTGAGATTGTCCTCATTTCTTTTAATTCATTTTTCTTGTTTCCTCTCTGGTTCATTGATTTCTACTTAACTAAACCTATCTTCTGCCTCCATTATTCTACTCTTTGTTGCCTCCAGAGTATTTTTGATCTCATTTATTGCATTATTCATTATATATTGACTGTTTTTTTTTTCTTCTAATCCTTTGTTAACCTTTCTTGCATCTTCTCAATCCTTGTCTCCAGGCTATTTATCTGTGATTCCATTTTGATTTCAAGATTTTGGATCATTTTCACTATCATTATTTGGAATTCTTTCTCAGGTAGATTCCCCCTCTCTTCCTCTTTGGTTTGGTTTTCTGGGCTTTTCTCCTGTTCCTTTACCTGCTTGGTATTCCTCTGTCTCTTCACCTTGTTTATATTGCTGCGTTTGGGATGACCTTTCTGTATTCTGGCACTTTGTGGAGTTCTCTTTATTGTGGAGTTTTCTCACTGTTGTGGGGTTGTATCAGTGGCTTATCAAGGTTTCTTGGTTAGAGAAGCTTGTGTCGGTGTCCTGGTTGGTGGAGCTGGATTTCTTCTCTCTGGAGTACAATGAAGTGTCCAGTAATGTGTTATGAGATGTCAATGGTTTTGGAGTAACTTTGGGCAGCTTATTTATTGAAGCACAGGGTTGTATTCCTGTGTTGCTGGAGAATTTGTGTGGTATGTCTTACTCTGGAACTTGTTGGGCCTTGGGTGGTGCTTGGTTTCAGTGTAGGTATGGAAGCATTTGATGAGCTCCTATCGATTAATGTTCCCTGAATTCAGGAGTTCTCTGGTGTTCTCAGGATTTGGGCTTAAGCCTCCTGCTTCTGGTTTTCAGGCTTATTTTTACAGTAGTCTCAATTCTTCTCTTTCTATACAGCACTGTTGATAAATCATCTGGCTTAAAGATGAGAAGTTTCTCCATATTGAGGGACACCAAGAGAGGTTCACAGAGATACATGGAGAAGAGAAGAGGGAGCAGGGAGTTAGAGGTGCTCCAAATGAGATGAGGTGGAATCAAAAGAGGAGAGAGCAAGCTAGCCAGTAATCACTTCTTTATGTGTGTTCCACAGTCTGGACCACTCAGGGATGTTCATGGAGTTATATAGAGAAGAGAAGAGGGAAGAAGGAGACAGAGGTGGCCAGGAGGATAAAAGCGGGGAATGAAATGGAGAGAGACAGATCCAGCCAGATATCAGTTCCCTAAGTGTTTGCCACCATCTGGAACACACAGAGATTCACAGAGTTGGGTAGGGAAGAAAAAGGGGAGGGAGGAGACAGAGGCAACCTGGCGGAGAAAAAAGAGTGTCCAAAGGAGGAGAGAGCAGTCAAGCCAGTAATCTCGCTCAAGATTGGGTTTTTGAAGGTACAAAATTGATAACTAATACCAAAAAGCAAAGATTAAAAATCTAAAGTAGAGGTTGGATTTTCAAAAATACAATACTAAAGAAGAGAAGAAGAAGGAAAAAAAAAAACCACAAAGTTACAAGAATTATTAAATATATATACATATATATATATATATGAAGTTTGCTTTAAAAATAGGGTCTTTTTTTGAAAACTAATAGTAGATTATAAAAGTGAAAATTAAAGGAGTAATAGAGGACTTAAAAATTTTAAAAAACAAGAAGAAAAAGAAAAGGAAAAAAAAAGAATGATCGTAAAAATTGTAAAGGTACATTTAGGACTTTCTCTGGTATTGTTGTGGGCAGTGTGGGTTCAGTTCATTTTTGGATAGTTCCTTGGTCCGGCTTATGTTTCTCAAGATCTATAGGCCCCTTCCTATGTAGTCGGTATTAACGACAGGGTTTTAATCTATTGTTCCTGTCACTTCCAAGGCGTTTACCTCTGTTTTAGCTTCTTCTGTTTGCTGTTCTCTTCAGTGTCTGATTTCCACCCTGACACAAGAGGGGCGGTGGTGGGCACTTTTTTTAGGCTCACTTGTTCAGTCACACTGTGGGGAGGGAGAGACGCTGCAAACAAATAACACTGGCGTGTGCTCTCAGTGTCTCAGCCACACTGGGCCTGCCCCCACTCACAGTGCACACAGCTCAGGCTCTAGGTTGCTCCGCTGGGAACCATCTGAAGCCGGCCCTGGGCTTCATGCACCTCCCAGGTCTAAGCAGCTCAGGCTCAGGCACTCAGGTAGTCCTCAGAGGTGCAGACTCAGTTGGGCCTGCTTTTTGTGCCCTTCCCAGGTCCGAGTAGCTCAGGTGCTTGGCGAGCACGGTCACTGTGACTTATCACCGCTCCCATCCCTGCTGCTCAGTTTTCTGGGTGTACAACTGGTGCACTTTCTCAAGCGGATGATGACTGTCCAGAACCCCAAGAAGTCTTAGTTAGTAAAGAAGCCTGCTAGCAGATTGGTAGATAATGTCTCACTGGGGCTGCAATTGCTCCCTTTCGGCCCTTCCAGTTCTGGCTGCTTGTCACCCAAGGGGGATGATCTGCAGCCAGCTAATTCTGTTCCATCCTTTGTTCTGTGTGCAGTCCTGGCGGTGTCTTATGTTAGAGCTTTTCAAGTGGTAGCTATCCCACAGTCTGGTTTGCTAGCCCAAGTTAGTTCGCTCTGGCTACCCTGGGGGCATTCAGGCCCAATCCTTTAAAAGCAATGCAGCCGGGAACTCCCTGCCCATCCCCCGCTTGCTAGTTGCGGATGCAGGCTTCTGCGCTGCTTCTCCACTGGGGGAGTTACTGTTGGGCTCGTAATCTGTGGGTTTTAATTATTTATTTATTTTTCCTCCCTGTTATGTTGCCCTCTGTGCTTCCAAGGTTCGCCACAGACTGGGCAGTGAGAGTGTTTCCTGGTGTTTGGAAACTTCTCTCTTTTTATGACTCCTGTCCCAGGAAGGAGTTCCTTCTCTACCTCATTTGTCTCTCTCTTTTTTTTTTTTTTTTGTCTTTTATATTTTTTCCTACCTCTTTTTGAAGACAATGAGCTGCTTTTCTGGGTGCCCGATGTCCCTTGCTGGCATTCAGAAGTTGTTTTGTGGAATTTACTCAGCGTTTAAGTGTTCTTTTGATGAATTTGTGGGGGAGAAAGTGGTCTTGCCATCCTATTCTTCTGCCATCTTAGGACTGCTTCTGAGTATTATTTCATTGTGTATATGTACCACATCTTTTTTATCCACTCATCTGTTTATGAATATTTAGGTTGCTTCCATTTCCTGGCTATAGTAACTATTGGTTCTTTTGTTCTTTTTCTTCTTTACTGTTTCCATTGCTACTGATATAAGTAGACAGCATTTCTAAAATACATACAAAGTTTTCTAAAGATATTTTTTGCCAAATGTTTTATTATTTTGAATTCTTTTATTTAATCATTTATTCATCAACAAATATTTTCTGAATACCTGTTCATCTTCAAGTTGTTTCTTTAATTGCAAATTCTATTATTTGGGATATGGGCTAAGCTTCTATTATAAGAAGATCCACAATTCAGTTGCCTGTAGGAAAGAAACATTAATCTCCCTCACACATACTAAAGCATGGCAATAGATGGGCTTTGCTTCATGACATCATTCAGGGTTCCAGGCAAATGGGATGCCACCTGTCTTAATTCAGGCTGCTTTACATGATACCATAGTTGGGGCTCTTATAAACAATAGAAAAAATTTTTTTACAGTTCTGGGGGCAGTAAGTCCTAGATCAGAATATCAGCATGGTTGGGTTCTGGTGAAGCCTTCTTCTGGGTTGCAGACTGCTGTATCCTTGTATCTTCACATGGAGGAAAGAGCAGGAGAGCTCTCTGGGGCTTCACCTTTTTAAAGGCACTAATCTCATTAATAGGGCTCCACCCTCATAATCTAATTTGATACCCAAAAGTCTCACCTCCTAATACCACCACAATGAGGACTGAGATTTCAACAAATAAATTTTGGAAAATACTAAGATTCCATCCACCACTGTTAACATATCTTTCAAAGTGGCTCCAATAATTGATGTTTTCAGCCAGTTACATGAAGATTGAAAACAGGTAGAGGACAATAAATTTAATTTGATGAAAATCATGAAGAATTTGTACACATAACTTTACTCATGGCCACACTCAAATGAAAGGAAGAGTAGAAAATATAGTCTTGAAATTGTCAGTATTTCTTGTTGAAAGAAGAGCCAAATCAATTTTCAAATAGGTTGAAGTCTTCTTTGCCCAGCCCTTTCATCATCCGAATATAAATGAATACTCATATTTTCACTAGAACAAACATAAGAATGACTACCTTCTGCCTAAAGGAGAAAATCCGTGTTCAATTCCAATTACTGCAACCAGCTCAAAATCTAGACTCTGGGAAGATTAGGTCTGATATGGTTCTTTGAAGCCTCAAAACCTATAAAATGATTTAACAAACAAACAAAAAACTTTCTTGTTCTTGACCTTCTTCCCCGTACAAAATATGCAATATACAGTAGTATAAAAGGAACAGAATAAGTACAGTAGAAAGTTCCTTTGGGAAACGCTCATAAGCAATAACCATTACAAAATCCTCCTAAGCAGATTAAAAGGCATCTAAAGACCAGCACTGAAATAATTAACCTTGGTTATCTTTTCTGGAAGTTACATCAGATTTATTGGAAGATCCTTCCTTATCATAAAGCAGATCATGCCATTAATGGGCTTCAAAATGTTTGCCACATACTTTCTACCGGTGTACATTTAGAGACTCGAGGGTTGTTCCTGGGATTGTATACAACAGCAAAGTCTAATGGGAAGATATGAGGTATCTTGTAACAACACTCATTATCTCTTGCTATTGAAATACAAAAATAATTGACTTATCTAATCTTGTTAAGTTCTAAGATTTCTGAATACTTCATCTTTAAATTATTTTAATAGAGCTAATGTAAAATGGGAAAAGATTTATCTTCAGTTCAGTTCAGTTCAGTCGCTCAGTTCAGTTCAGTTCAGTTCAGTCACTCAGTCGTGTCCGACTCTTTGAGACCCCATGAATCGCAGCACGCCAGGCCTCCACGTCCATCACCAACTCCCGGAGTTCACTCAGACTCGCGCCCATCGAGTCAGTGATGCTATCCAGACATCTCATCCTCTGTCGTCCCTTTCTTCTCCTGCCCCCAATTCCTCCCAGGATCAAACTTTTTTCCAATGAGTCAACTCTTCCCATGAGGTGGCCAAAGTACTGGAGTTTCAGCTTTAGCATCATTCCTTCCAAAGAAATCCCAGGACTGGTCTCTTTCAGAATGGACTGGTTGGATCTCCTTGCAGTCCAAGGGACTCTCAAGAGTCTTCTCCAACACCACAGTTCAAAAGCATCAATTCTTCGGTGCTCAGCCTTCTTCACAGTCCAACTCTCACATCCATACATGACCACTGGAAAAACCATAGCCTTGACTAGGCAGACCTTAGTCGGCAAAGTAATGTCTCTGCTTTTGAATATATTATCTAAGTTGCTCATAACTTTTCTCCCAAGGAGTAAGCATCTTTTAATTTCATGGCTACAGTCACCATCTGTAGTGATTTTGGGGCTCCAAAAAATAAAGTCTGACACTGTTTCCACTGTTTCCCCATCTATTTCCTATGAAGAGATGGGACCTGATGTCATGATCTTCGTTTTCTGAATGTTGAGCTTTAAGCCAACTTTTTCACTCTCCTCTTTCACTTTCATCAAGAGGCTTTTTGGTTCCTCTTCATTCCCTGCCATAAGGGTGGTGTCATCTGCATATCTGAGGTTATTGATATTTCTACAGGCAATCTTGATTCCAGCTTGTGTTTCTTCCAGTCCAGCGTTTCTCATGATGTACTCTGCATATAAGTTAAATAAGCAGTGTGACAATATACAGACTTGATGTATTCCTTTTCCTATCTGGAACCAGTCTGTTGTTCCATGTCCAGTTCTAACTGTTGCTTCCTGACCTGCATATAGGTTTCTCAAGAGGCAGGTCAGGTGGTCTGGTATTCCCATCTCTCAGAGTTTTCCACAGTTGATGATTGTGATCCACAGTGTCAAAGGCTTTGGCATAGTCAATAAAGCAGAAATAGATGTTTTTTCTGGAATTCTCTTGCTTTTTTGATGATCCAGCAGATGTTGGAAATTTGATCTCTGGTTCCTCTACCTTTTCTAAAACCAACTTGAACATCTGGAAGTTCACAGTTCATGTATTTTTGAAGCCTGGCTTGGAGAATTTTGAGCATTACTTTACTAGTATGTGAGATGAGGGCGATTGTGTGGTAGTTTGAGCATTCTTTGGCATTGCCTTTCTTTTGGATTGGAATGAAAACTGACCTTTTCCTGTCCTGTGGCCGCTGCTGAGTTTTCCAAATTTGCTGGCATATTGAATGCAGCAGTTTCACAGCACCATCTTTCAGGATTTGAAATAGCTCAACTGGAAATCCGTCACTTTCACTAGCTTTGTTCACAGTGATGCTTTCTAAGGCCCACTTGATTTCACATTCCAGGATGTCTGGCTCTAGGTGAATGATCACACATTGTGATTTTCTGGGTCGTGAAGCTCTTTTTTGGACAGTTCTGCTGTGTATTCTTGCCACCTCTTCTTAATATCTTCTGCTTCTGTTAGCTCCATATGATTTCTGTCCTTTATAGAGTCCATCTTTGCATGAAATATTCCCGTGGTATCTCTAGTTTTCTTGAAGAAAACTCTAGTCTTTCTCATTCTATTGTTTTCCTCTATTTCTTTGCATTGATTGCTGAGGAAGGCTTTCTTATCTCTCCTTGCTATTCTTTTGAAGTCTGCATTCAAACGGGTATATGTTTCCTTTTCTCCTTTGCTTCTCTCATTTTCACAGCTATTTGTAAGACGTCCCCAGACAGCCATTTTGCTTTTTCACATTTCTTTTCCATGGGGATGGTCTTGATCCCTGTCTCCTGTACAATGTCACGAACCTCCATCCATAGTTCATCAGGCACTCTGTCTATCAGATCTAGTCCCTTAAATCAATTTCTCATTTCCACTGTATAATCATAACAGATTTGATTTAGGTCATAGTTGAATGGTCCAGTGGTTTTCCCTACTTTCTTCAATTTAAGTCTGAATTTGGCAATAAGGAGTTCATGATCTGAGCCACAGTCAGCTCCCGATCTTGTTTTTGTTGACTGTATAGAGCTTCTCCATCTTTGGCTGCAAAGAATATAATCAGTCTGGTTTTGGTGTTGACCATCTGATGATATCCATATGTTGAGTCTTCTCTTGTGTTGTTGGAAGTGGTAGTTTACTATGACCAGTGTGTTCCCTTGGCAACACTCTATTATCCTTTGCCCTGCTTCATTCCATACTCCAAGGCCAAATTTTCCTGTTACTCCAGGTGTTTCTTGACTTCCTACTTTTGCATTCCAGTCTCCTATAATGAAAAGGACATCTTTTTGGGATGTTAGTTCTAAAAGTTCTTGTAGGTCTTCATAGAACCCTTCAACTTCAGCTTCTTCAGCATTACTGGTTGGGGCATAGGCTTGGATTACTGTGATATTGAATGTTTTTTCTTGGAAATGAACAGAGATCATTCTGTCGTTTCTGAAATTGCACCCAAGTACTGCATTTTGGACTCTTTAGTTGACCATGATGGCTACTTCATTTCCTTTAAAGGATTCCTGCCCAATGTAGTAGATATAATGGTCATCTGTGTTAAATTTACCCATTCCAGTCCATTTTAGTTCACTGATTCCTAAAATGTTGATATTCACTCTTGCCATCTCCTGTTTGACCATTTCCAATTTGCCTTGATTCATGGACCTGACATTCCAGGTTCCTATGCAATATTGCTCTTTACGACATTGGACCTTGCTTCTATCACAAGTCACATCCATAACTGGGTATTGTTTTTACTTTGGCTCCATCCCTTCATTGTTTCTGGAGTTATTTCTCCACTGATCTCCAGTAGCATATTGGGCACCTACTGATCTGGGGAGTTCCCCTTTCAGTATCCTATCATTTTGCCTTTTCATACTGTTCATGGGGTTCTCAAGACAAGAATACTGAAGTGGCTTGCCATTCTCTTCTCCAGTGGACCACATTCTGTCAGACCTCTCCATCATCGCCAACCCGTCTTGGGTGACCAGACATGACATGGCTTAATTTCATTGAGTTAGACAAAGCTGTTGTCTGTGTGATATGATTGGCTAGTTTTCTGTGATTATGATTTCATTGTGTCTGCCCTCTGATGCCCTCTCACAACACCTACCGTCTTACTTGGATTTCTCTTACTTTGGACATGGGGTATCGCTTCACGGCTGCTCCTTACCTTGGATGAGGGGTATATCCTTACAGCCACCCCTTCTGACCTTGAATGTGGAGTAGCTCCTCTCGGCCCTCCTGTGCCTGCACTGCCACCACTCTAAACAAATCTCTATTCACTTGATTTTTGTGGAAAAATGGCACATTATTATTTAAGCTCATAACTTCTTTAAACATTTTTTGAAAGTAGCAAGAATTACCAATAGTTGTGCTTTCTCTAGTTTTTCCTTATAATGCTGAAATACATATGCTTATAGCCTGCCATTCAGGTTTTACTGGTGATAGTATAACATGGGCCATCAGCTTTCTATCAAACAGTACTTTTTTCTTACACTTTCTGCTCTTCCAGTGAAAAATTGTCCATATTTGAGATTTTCTTTTTGCCATAACAATCCCTGAGGTAGGCAGTGATTTAGAGTAAGTCTGCTTCTATATGATCATTTAGAGACAAGTTCCTTGTATGCTGCAGTGCAAGACTTCCTAGGTATTAACTTTATTTCCATAATAAATGCTAGATCATCTTTCTTAGTGCATTCTACCATCTGAGGAGGTGACTGTGCACAGTTCCAAGATGAGGAGCTTGCTCTTCATTTGGAAATGACCTCAAAGTTAACACCCTTACTTCTGTGCATATCCCGTGTTTCCTGACACAGTCACAAGGGCACATCTTTCTTCTAGATTGGTTGGGGAGTGTATTTCATTCACTGTGTGGCCATTTGTTCATGTAAACTATTTTCTTATGGAAGCAATGTGAAGTAATATTTGGATAAGCAAAAGCATGAACTCTGTAAGAGTCCATTATGATTGTTATCTATTATTCTCCCATTATTTTGCATTATCCATTATTTTCAACTTCCCAGCTCATGCTAATAGTAAAGAATCCATCTGCCAATTCAGGAGACATAAGAGACATGGGTTTGATCCCTGGGTTGGGAAGATCCCCTGGAATAAGGCATCGTAACCCTTTCTACTATTCTTGCCAGGAGAATCCCATGGACAGAGGGATGGAACAAAGGTCTAAATTCTGAAAGTTAAAATTCCCTCTTTATGTAAATATGTCTTTTATGTGAGACAATAACTCAGCTTCTTGTCATGGTCTCTCTTACTCATGTTCCTTTTCCATTCTTAGTTTGGTCAATTAAAATTAAACTGAAATCCATTCAAAAACAAAATACCACCACTAGATAGCCATGACTGCCACTTCTTGATAATCCTGGAAATAAATGTAACAACTCCCATGACTTTGCTACACATATATGTGGGTTCTCAATTGGGTTGCATCATTTCTAAGAAGATAAACATCCAACCACCAGCCTTAGATTTCTACAATCTCAAGTCTTAGAAGGATGCAGAGAAAATTTATTACTGTAAGTTTTTTTCTTTTCTTAGAGAGTATGTATATAATTGTCCTGGCAATGAAGATGAAGCTATCTTTCTCTTTTCCAGCTACATTGCACTAAAATGAATTATTCCATATCAATTGCTTCCCAGAAATATAAAATTGGCAGAACTTCTATTTATCTTTCTTTTCACCTCTAATATATAGACTTTTCTTTTTCCCTTCTCATTCCTTACTATTGATAAAGTCTCAAGTGTTTTATAAAATTAAGCCTATGGGATTGTCTTGAGGGATAAAGACAACCAAATAATTTTGGGTCTTCCCGTCTTCCTTCCAACTTAACCCTTTGGCAATTTATCACACACCCTCAACCCTTATACAATTTGGTATTTGATATTAAGCGCTTTTCTTGTCACCCTTTTATATACTTGAAAAGAATTCATAATTGTGATATAATTTATAAATTTATAAATAAAATTTATATGTGATATATATATAAATTTTGTGTACATAAGCATAAATTTATTCAGGCAGAAATCTTTAGATGAAGGAGCTGGAGTGAAAAGATATAGTGTACCAAAAATATTGTGGATTCTTAAGTAAAAAATAAACATTAATTATCCAAATATTAAGTTAGTTTAAATAATTTCCACTTTTTGTATAGTATTTTTAAAAAATTATAACTTGGTTACATTAGGCTAAGCATCTAGCAAAATATTAAGTGAGACGAAATAGCTTATATATGTGAGAAACCTATGGATCTATGCTGTGAAAAAGTTGGAGAGGAGTATAATTTCAGTGTATGAAAGTGAAGATGAAATTTATGTATATTTCTTAAGCTAATTGCATTAAAGGGTACACACAATTGACCAGTTTGTCATCTTCTGTAGCACTTTTTCCTGGAAATATGCCTTTCCTAATTCTTCTCTTGAAGCCTCATACTTGTGATTTAGAGGACATTTGATTTATATAAGTGGAGGATAGAGATTTTTTAAAAAATATTAATGTGGGATGAGAAAATTATAGCACTTTTTGTCAATAAACTGTATTGTTCTTACTGAATATTCTTGTTAGAATTGTATTATTCAGTGAATGTTATTCTATTATTATTTATATTCAAATATGTGTTTTATGTCTAGAGACTCTTGGGATATTACCTTAGCACACATTTTGATTTCAAATTCTGTATAAGTTTTGGGGTTGATTGCTCCCAAATACAGTAAAATTGACTACTGTCTAAATCTATTGCAGTGTTCCTGAATACTATGACTATGGTCATGGAGTAAGTGAGGATGCCTATAACAGCTATGGTAAGACCTTTTCTTTACTAAAACTGAAATAAAAACATTCATCAGTCACTGAAAATTCAGAAATTACTTCTATCTTTCTAACTCCAGTTTTTATAGAAGTCCAGGTCACACTGATTTATGTAATTACAGGATGAGATTTACCTAGAGAGCCAGAAAATTGAACAGATTAATTTTGATCAAAATTCCAAAAGCAATTAACCACAATCATAGATAATTTTCAACAGCAACAATGAACATTCTGGATAGTGTCTTTCTTAAATGTTTCACTATTTCCATTGTCTGACTCATTGATATGACAGCAATGTTGTGTCTTTCTGTTACCATAAAGATCATTAGAATAATACACAGTTAAAAGATTTATAAACTGTTAAGGACAGAAATTGTAACTTTCAAGTTATTTTTATTGCATGTAGTTCCTGAAAGTGCTAAATAATGATTGATTATAAGAATTAATAGTCAGTATACATATCAGTCTATAAATTAATTTTAAAACTACATAATTTAATTTAAAACCTATTTAAAGTTAATTGTATTTCAACTCAGTAATACTATTGAGTGCCTATGGTGTATCAATACAGTACATTACTTTAGAAGTATAGTTTCTGGTTCCTGAAAATATATGTACAGTATCACCAGTTGGCTGCCTTGAAAAATAGCATTCCTTTAAATGCTCCCAGTCCTAGATTTTTATTAAAATAATATGAAGGCCAATCTGTTCCTCTTTATGAGAAGCAGCAAAAGAGATGATGAACGTGGCCTGTGTTTGGGGCTCCATGTAATGAAGGTGCAGTACTCCATTGGGACAGGGAAAGAAATGTTCAGACATTGGGAGAAAGTGCACCCTCCTCAGAACAGAGGCATCAAATTAACTCACTTCTCTGGTGACTATCATGAGGCCTATTCAGAAACAGGAGCCACCATCATAATGATTGCTATCCAAAAGTTGAGTTTGTCCTTTGAGCACAAAGGTACTGTCAGGCTTTAGGAATATGATGGTGTACACAATAGATATTTCCCTTCCCTGGTTATTACTGTCTACTTTTGAGAAACATATTCCTACATTTAAAAATTGTGCTAGACTATAAATCATGTGATGAAGTAGAAGACCAGAAACCATTACTCATGCACCAAATACTTATTTAATGGCTAACACATGCAAGCCACATCTCAATCCTGGAGATACTCCAGTGAACAATCTCTTAAAACTTACATTCTAATTAGAAGATACATTATTATTTATGAATCACTTTTTCAAATAGCATTTTTATTTGTAAAATACAGTAATTGTCTTTCACATGTGGCACATAAATTTGAGGAAGAATCATCACCTGTGAGATTTAGATTACAAAATTATATGCTCTGAAGAAAATGACAAGGATGAAATAGATTATATGTGACTGCATAGTTGGTAACGGGATGGGAATTTAGATTGTATCACTTTTTCTATCAATATTTTCTTTCTGTCAGCATTGTATTTTATTCTCATATTTCTTTATTGTTTCTCATTTTTATTTTTTATTGAAGTATAGTTGATCTACAATGTTGTATTAATTTCAGGTGTAGAGTAAAGTGGATCAGTTACACATACACATATATCCAATTTTTTTTAAGATTCTTTTCCCATGCAGGTTATCTATTTCTCAATTATTTACATTTAAAATGTTAATACCATGTAAATAAGGCAATAGGGAAAATGTGTGACTATAAATGATTACTTCTCAGACCTTCTGATGGAGCTGCTAGACCCATGGTCAGGAGGGCTGGACTCACCTCTGAAACCTATTCTGTTCTTTCATGTTTGTTTAGCTCTTCTGATGCAGCCAAGTCTAGAGACAGACTCTATCACTTTATAAGCCACCCTGCTTATAAACAATAGATTTCATTCTGAATAAATTAGAATTTACCAACAAGCAATTCTCTGCATACAGAGAGCAATTGATTAAAAAAAAATACTTCTTAAGTGAAGAGGAAAATGTAGAAAGTTGTTTGGCTTATCTAGACACACTAAGAAAGATATTAGGCAGGAATTTTTATATAATAACTTTCATTACCTAATATTTCAGCCAGATTGGCCGTATTTTTAATGTTGAAAGATTAAAAACATTTATGGCAAAAAGTAGACTTCTCTTTAGGATCTTGACTTTTTCTTTGGCCACCAACTTCTGTTGCCATTTTCTGACATTGTTGAGCAAGTGTTAGTTCAAAAATACACTTCACATTCAAGATAATTTGATTCGCTGTTTATAAATGTTGATGTATCAACCCTTTATGCATTCTGAGTTAGGAAGTGTTTCTTGATTTTCATGTCAGAAGGGTAATTATTCTGACAGAATTTGTTTCTTTTGTTGGAGCCTGGAGATAACATTCAAGAGAAAATAACCAATGCACTGCATTGCTTTTCCATGGTTTAGTTCATAGAAAACAGTGGGATACAGAAAAGAGGCTCCTCACAAATCAGGATTCCAGCAGCTCAGAGCCCCTTCCATCATCCCATAATCCACTCACTGTGACCCATCTCTGCTGCACTGGCCCACAGAATGCAATTTGGAACTCTGAACAAAAGTGCCTGTGTTTTACACATTGCACATGTGAAATTAATTATATATTTTTAGAAAAATTTTGCCACAGATGTTAAGTGTAAGTAGATACATAGGTATGACTAACCTAGAAATAAGTTATTTTTATTACTCTAAAAATAATATGTATACACTATAGAGAATTTAGGTTAAAAAAAGAAACTTAAACTATACTCATTTATTTATTTATTCTTTACTGTTTGTTATATGTTTCACCGATTTTTAAATCCTTCATGATACACATCTTATTTAAAACGAAAACAAAATATAGACTGCTTTCTAAAACTTCTTATCAACGTTTTCCTATCATAAAAGTTTCTTTTAGCTCTGCATTTGACAAATGTAAAATTTAATATATTTTCATATGCACTGTTATAATTATCCATGAACATGTAGATTTGAAATGGGATGCTTCTTTTGTGTAACCAGGAAATAAAGAAACTGCTTCCCAGGTGAGTCGGTTAGTAAAGAATCTGCCTGCAATGCAGGAGACCCGGGTTTGATCCCTGGGTTGGGAAGATCCCCTGGCAACCCACTCAAGTATTCTTGTTTGGAGAATTCCATGGATAGAGGAGCCCAGCGGGCTAGAGTTCTTGGGGTCACAAAGAGTCAGACATGAGTGACTAAGTTAAGTTCAGTTCAATTCAGTTGCTCAGTCTTGTCTGACTCTTTGCGACGCCATGAACCTCCCTGTCCATGAACCTCCCAGCACACCAGGCCTCCCTGTCCATAACCAACCCCCGGAGTCCACCCAAACCCACATCCATTGAGTCAGTGATGCCATCCAACCATTTCATCCTCTCTCGTCCCCTTCTTCTCCTGCCCTCCATCTTTCCCAGCATTAGGGTAGTTTCAAATGAGTCAGCTCTTTGCATCAGGTGGCCAAAGTATGGGAGTTTAAGCTTCAGCATCAGTCCTTCCAATGAACACCCAGAACTGATTTCCTTTAGGATGGACTTGTTGGATCTCCTTGCAGTCCAAGGGACTCTCAAGAGTCTTCTCCAACACCACAGTTTAAAAGCATCAATACTTCCGTGTTCAGCTTTCTTTATAATCCAACTCTCACATCCATACATGACCACTGGAAAAATCATAGCCTTGACTAGATGGACCTTTGTTGGCAAAGTAATGTCTCTGGTTTTTAATATGCTGTTTAGATTGATTATAACTTTCCTTCCAAGGAGTAAGCATCTTTTAATTTTAATGGTTGCAATCACTATTCACGGTGATTTTGTAGTCCAGAAAAATAAAGTGAGCCACTGTTTCCATTGTTTCCCCATCTATTTCCCATGAAGGGATGGGACCAGATGGCATGATCTTCATTTTCTGAATGTTGAGCTTTAAGCCAACTTTTTCACTCTCCTCTTTCACTTTTATCAAGAGGTTCTTTAGTTCTTTACTTTCTGCCATAAGGGTGCTGACATCTGCATATCTGAGGTTATTGATATTCCTCCCAGCAATCTTCATTCCAGCTTGTGCTTCCTCCAGCCCGACATTTTTCATGATGTACTCTGCATATAAGTCAAATAAGCAGGGTGAGAATATACAGCCTTGACATACTCTTTTTCCTATTTGGCAACAGTCTGTTGTTCCATGTCCAGTTCTAACTGTTGCTTCCTGACCTGTATACAGATTTCTCAGGAGACAGGTCAGGAGGTCTGGTATTCCCATCTCTTTCAGAATTTTCCACAGTTTATTGTGATCCACACAGTCAAAGGCTTTGGCATAGTCAATAAAGCAGAAATAGATGTTTTTCTGGAACTCTCTTGCTTTTTCCATGATCCAGCCAATGTTGGCGATTTGACCTCTGGTTCCTCTACCTTTTCTAAAACCAACTTGAACATGTGGAAGTTTACGGTTAATGTACTGCTGAAGCCTGGCTTGGAGAATTTTAAGCATTACTTTACAAGTGTGTGAGGTGAGTGCAATTGTGTATTCTTTGGCATTGCCTTTCTTTGGGAGTGGAATGCAACTGACCTTTTCCGTCCTGTGGCCACTGCTGTTTTCCAAATTTGCTGGCCTATTGAGTGCAGCACTTTCACAGCATCATCTTTTGGGATTTGAAATAGCTCAACTGGAGTTCCATCACTTCCCCTAGCTTTGTTTGTAGTGATGATTCCTAAGGCCCACTTGAATTCACATTCCAGGATGTCTGGCTCTAGGTGAGTGATCACACCTCTTTATTATCTTGGTCGTGAAGATCTTTTTTGTACACTTCTTCTGTGCATTCTTGCCATGTCTTCTTAATACCTTCTGCTTCTGTTAGATCCCTACCATTTCTGTCCTTATTGAGCCCATTTTTGCATGAAATGTTCCCTTGGTATCTCTAATTTTCTTGAAGAGATCTCTAGTCTTTCCCATTCTGTTGTTTTCCTCTATTTCTTTGCATTGATCGCTGAGGAAGGCTTTCTTATCTCTCCCTGCTATTCTTTTGAACTCTGCATTCAAATGGGTATATCTTTCCTTTCCTCCTTTGCTTTTCATTTCTCTTCTTTCCACAACTATTTGTAAGGCCTCTTCAGACGGCATTTTTGCTTTTATGCATTTCTTTTGTTGGGAATGGTCTTGATTCCTGTCTCCTGTACAATGTCACGAACCTCCATCAATAGTTCATCAGGCACTCTATCAGATCTCGTCCCTTAAATCTGTTTCTCACTTCCACTGTATATTCATAAGGGATTTGATTTAGGTCATACCTGAATGGTCTAGTAGTTTTGTCCACTTCTTCAATTTCAGTCTGAATTTGGTAAGGTGTTGATGATCTGAGCTACAATCAGCTCCTGGTCCTGTTTTTGCTGACTGTATAGAGCTTCTCCATCTTTGGCTGCAAAGAATGTAATCAATCTGATTTCAGTGGTGACCATCTGTTGATGTCCATGTATAGAGTCTTTTCTTGTGTTGTTGGAAGAGGGTGTTTGCTATAACCAGTGCATTCTCTTTGCAGAACTCTATTAGCTTTTGCTCTGCTTCATTCTGTACTCCAAGGTCAAATTTGCCTGTTACTCCAGGTGTTTCTTGACTTCCTACTTTTGCATTCCAATCCCCTATAACGAAGAGGACATCTTTTGGGGGTGTTAGTTCTAGAAGGTTTTTTAGGTCTTCATAGAATTGTTCTTTTTTAAAGAAACTGTTTGCATGTCAATCTATATAGTCATGAGATTTATATTTGGGGAGTGTTCATGTTCCCATACCATATACAGACAATTGAAAAAGGATAGTCAAATGATGATAAATAGTAAGATTTGAGCATCATAAATTTTGAGGCTAATTAAATTAATATGCATTATTCTCACTGATTTTAGTATTAGATGATTATGAAAAGTGAGCTATTAGTTCTGCTTCTTGTTCCATAGGTTGCTCATCCTGCCATGTCCAAATGGACAGATGATAACATTTAAATATGCATGTGGACAAGTGATTTGAGGACCCACTCATATAAATTATAGATTGATGCATTTCATTAATTTTCTATACCTCACATGTTACCAAGTATCCACTTATAGCTTATATGTAATGGACTATGTGCAGTCTTTTAAATTAATAACATCTACTTCAAAGTGTAAATCTTGCATTTCTGTTTATTCACTTATATTTTGAATTACTTATTCCTCTCTGTTACATTTTGGTTGTATCAGGGGTAGAGATCTGTATTTTTATAAAATAAAGAGCTCCCAATTTTCAGTTTCCTGGCAACACCTAGACTTGAACAATGCTGTGAGGAGACTCACAACCAGCTGCCTCAGACCCTCCTCTTCGTCTCAGGATAGAGTTGCAAGAGAGGAACAGAGAATGCTATCCAGGATGATTGGATCTTGCATTAAAAGACTCATGGATGGAATCTCTTATTCAGGATTCCTTCCAAAATATTTCAAGATTAACCAGTGGAAGCAGAAATCTAGTCACTGAGTACGACAGTTCACTCTGAATCTTTGCATACCATATTTCATGTATCACCAGATTGAAATTGTGTTTGTCTCTTTGGGGCTCATATTTCATGTTGAAGTGACAAATATGCTGACTTCTGTGAATATCATGTATCATTTTAGGCTTCACTGCAATTAAGTTATTCAAGATATTTTTCTACAATTTAATTTGAATATTAAACTATTTTCTTACAATGATGTAAATATTTAATATTTAAATAAATATTAATATGAAATATACATTTCTATTAATATATAAAATATAATATTTAAAATGTACTTGTATTTAATAACCATCAATGAGTTAATGATTATTAAACATGTCATTGATGCTAAATTATAGTCAAATTAATATTTAACTGGTAAATTTATAATAACTTGAACTTATTTTGGCACATGACTATTTGAATTACAGAAATCACAAAACAGTTTTTACTGTTTTAAATATTTCCTAATTTATTAGAGTCCATTGTAATTACTTTGGATAAGTCTGAATAGCTCTAAATTCAATAAGGGCGCATTTTGAATAGAGACAATAGATCAGCTTGTCTTACGAATATGTTATGTAATCAATATCCTCCAAACTGAGATTGTTAGCTAAGAATGACAGTAACATTCTCTTCTCAGAGAAAAAAGCTGTATGATAAAATGTATTTAATGTACAAACTGAGCAGTTAATTATGGATCTATTTCATAGTGGAATTTTAGATGACAGCAGTGTGGAAACATGGAGGGTAATACTAACACACTGTCTTGAAATGAATGAAGGCAAAAATTTTTGTGCCCAATTCTAGAACATTTGAGTGCCTCACTTCAAGCTGATTGCAGAACAGAAATGCATTCATTTTATGTCAAGGAGCTGAATGAGCCCTGTTTTGATTAAGCTGTGAAAACAGCAAAGGAAAATGAAGCTATTTGGCAAATATACTGCCATGTGATTCACGAGGAAACACTGTTCATTTGCAATATTAAATAAAAATAGAAGTTTGAGGAAATTAATTCTATAAATAAAGATTAGTTTTCTTAATATAAGCAAGAATGTATCAGTAATTTTAAAAAGTAATATATACAAAGTATCATAGTATTTATTAATATTGATGCTATTATTGAGAAATATTGAGAAAAATGTCACTGTGATTTATTGAATTTTACTTTTAATATAGATTATTAAACTTTATTTTCAACTAAAGAAGAACTAAAGAAATTGTGCTTCTAAAGTATTTTTAAAATCCAGTTGTAAAATTAACTTAAGTATTAGTTGCTCAGTTGTGTTTGATCTTTGCAACCCATGGGCTGTAGCCCACCAGGCTCCTCTGTTCACAAAATTCTCTAAGCAAGAATACCAGAGTGAGTAGCTCTTCCCTTCTCCAGGGATCTTCCCAACCCAGGGATCGAACCGGGTCTCCTGCATTATAGGTGGATCCTTTACCATCTGAGCCATCAGATAATTTAAGGAAAAGCTAGTTTTCTGTCCCTTACTATTTCAGAGATTGCAATGAAATGGATATCTAATCTAACTATTCTTAATAATAAATGCAGACTATGTTGCCTAGGAAGAAACAGCCAAAATGAGCATGGCATCATTACTTCACTGCTAGCATTGCTCATTTTAAGTTAGATGTGCTTACAATGGTTTCAATTTTGTTTTGAATCCTGAACTTCTGAATTCAGCAGTTTTAGAAACACTGGAACATGTGTTTCAGTATTTTAGATCAGAGATTCTTAACCTTAATTTTACATTTTAAAATCAGCTGGTGAAGTTTGAAAAACAATACCAGTGTCCAGCTACCATCCCAGTAGAGCTCTACCAAAATATTTTAAGTTGAGAAACGGTCCTTGGTTAAAAGTTTGCTGCGTGGTCTTCCTCGATGTTAAGGTTGATAATTAGTTTTAGGTGGATTTATGGGAGCATTCTGATGTGACTCACAGTCTTAATATGAAGGATCAAAACTGTGTCAGCCATATGCATTCTTGAAGGTAATACAATTTATATACAGACTACTTTTAGAACACTGAGTATTTTATAAGTGAACATTGTGTTATGGAACTGGGCATTTTAAAATTCATTTTAAAAATGAAAAAAAAATTACTTCCTTTTGGAGCAAATTTAGCCCCTTTTTGAAGTATGTTTAAACAGTTAAATTAAAAGTTAATTTTGTCTAAAATTCAGTCAGTCAAAAGTCCAACTAAAGCAAAGTAATGCTCGAAATTCTCCAAGCGAGGCTTCAACAGTACATGAACTGAGAACCTCCAAATGTTCAAGCTGGATTTAGGAAAGGCACAGGAATTCAGCTTAAGTTCCCAAGATCCACTGGATCAAAGAAAAAGCAAGATAATTCTATAAAAACATCTAATTCTGCTTTACTTTACTGACTATGCTGGCTTCTTGGACTGTGTATATCACAATAAACAGTGGAAAATTCTTAGAGAGATGGGAATACCAGACTGCCTTAAATGCCTCCTGAGAAACCTGTATGTAGGTCAAGAAGCAACAGTTAGAACCAGACATGTAACAACAAAGTGGTTCCAAATTGGGAAAGGAGTAAATCAAGGCTGTATATTGTCACCCTGCTTATTTAATGTATACGCAGAGCACATCATGTGAAATGCCGAGATGGATGAAGTACAAACTGGAATCAAGATTTCTGTGGAAAATACCAATAACTTTAGATAGGCAGATGACATCACTCTTATGGCAGAAAGTGAAGAGGAACTGAAGAGCCTCTTGATGAAAGTGAAAGAGGAGAGTGAAAAAGCTGGCTTACCACTCAACATTCATAACATGAAGGTCATGGCATTTGGTCCCATTCATGGCAAATAGATGTGAAAACAGTGGAAACAGTGACAGACTTCATTTTCTTGGACTCCAAAATCACTGCAGATGGTGACTACAGTCATGAATTTGAAAGACGTTTGTTTCTTGGAAGAATAGCCATGACGAATCTAGTGAAGTGAAGTGAAGTGAAGTGAAGTGAAGTGAAGTGAAGTGAAGTGAAGTGAAGTGAAGTGAAGTGAAGTGAAGTGAAGTGAAGTTGCTGAGTCATGTCCAACTCTTTGCGACCCCATGGACTGTAGCCTACCAGGCTCCTCAGTCCATGGGATTTTCCAGGCAAGAATACTGGAGTGGGTTGTCATTTCCTTCTTCAGGGAATCTTCCCAACCCAGGGATTGAACCTGGGTCTCCTGCATTGTAGGCAGACACTTTACCGTCTGCAGCATATCAAAAGGCAGAAAAGGCTATGGTTTTTCCAGTAGTCATGCATGGCTGTGAGAGTTGGACCATAGAGAAAGCTGAGCACTGAAGAACTGATGCTTTTGAACTATGGTGTTGGAGAAGATTGTTGAGTGCCCCTTGGACTGCAAGAAGATCAAACCAATCAATTAGAAAGGAAATCAATTCTGAAGATTCATTGGAAGGACTGATGCTGAAACTCTAATACTTTGGCCACCTTATGCAAAGAACTGACTCATTGGAAAAGACCCTGGTGCTGGGAAAGATTGAAGGCAGGAGGGGAAGGGGCTGATCAAGGATGAGATTGTTGGATGGCATCACTGAATCAATGGACATGAGTTTGAGCAAGCTCTGGGGGATGGTGAAGGCAGGAGAGGAGGCCTGGAATGGTACAGTCCATGGGTTCACAAAGAGTTTGATACGACTGAATGACTGAACCAAAACCATCAGGAAACTTATACACGCCTCTTTCATAGCCTCACTGATACCACAATCACAGAAAGTAGATAAAATGAAATGGTAGAGGAATATTTCCAAGATGAAGAAACACAATGAAACCCCAGAAAAACAAGTAAACGAAGTTGAGATAGGCAACCCTCCAAAAATTATATAATAATAATGAAGATGATACAGAATCTTGGAAAAAGAATGCAGGCAAGCATTGAGAACATGCAATAAATGTTTAACAAACACACAGAAGAACTAAAAAGCAAATAGAGATGGAAAATATAATAATTGAATTGAAAAATACAATAGAAGTAATGAAAGAAAAATAACAGAGGAAGAAGAGCAGATAAGTGATTTTGAAGACAGAATGGTGGAAATCACTGCTTCAAAATAGAATAAAGGAAAAACATTTAAAAGGAATGAAGGCAGTCTAAGAAACCTCTGGGACAACATTAAACATACCAACATTCAGATTATACAGGTCCCAGAAGGAGAAAAGAGAAAGGACCCAAGAAAATATTTGAAGAGATAATTGCTAAAAACTTCCCTAATGGAAAAGGAAACTGTTACCTACACCCAGGAAGCATAGAGAAACCAGGCAGGATAAACTCAAGAAGGAACACGCCAAGACAAAAGTAATCAAATTGACAAAAATAAAATTCAAATAAAAAGTATTAAAAGCAACAAGTAATATACAAAGAAACTCCCATGAGATTATCAGTTAATTTCAGAGCAGGAATTCTGCAGATCAGAAGGGAGTGACAGATATGGCCAATATAAAAGAGGGAAAATCATATAACCAAGAATATTCTACCCACCAAGACTCTCATTTAGAACTGATAGATCAAAAGCTTCACAGATAAGCATAAGGTAAGAGAATTCAGCACCACTAGTCAAGCTTTGCAATAAATGCTAAAGGAGATTCTCTAGGTAGGAAAGAGGACAGCAAATTAAAATGACTTTGTACATATATAGACTGCTATATCAAATCTCATGAGAACAGCAAACCCCAAAACTACAGGGAATACAAACAAAAAAAAAAAAAAGAAAGAAAGAAAAAGCAACCTGAAGACAACACTGAAGATGGTCATCACACCACAAGAGAAAAGAACAAGAAAAGAAGAAGAAGAAGAAAAAAAAATGACCTACAGAAACAAACCTAAAACAATTAAGAAAATGCATATAGGACATCTATATTGATAATTATTTTTAAATTAAATGGATTAAAATCTCCAACCAAAAGGCAAAGCCTGGCTGAATAGATACCTTGCTGAATGGATACTAAAACAAGACCTGTTATATATGCTGTATACACAAGATGCACTTCAGACATAGGGATACATACAGACAGAAAGTAAGGGGATGGTAAAAGATATTCCATGTAAATAGAAATCTAAAGAAAGTTGGAGTAACAATACTCATAATAGATGAAATAGACTTTAAAATGAAGACTGCTATAAGATAAAGAGAAGGACATTACATAATGATCAAGGGATCCTAAAAGAAGATATATCAATTGCAAATATATATGCACCCAACATAGAACCTCAATACATACAGCAAATACTAGCAGCCATATAAGGAGAAATTGACAGTAACACAGTAACAGTAAGAGACATTTGTTGACTCTGTGACCCCAGGGACTGCAGCACTCCTCACTATCTTCCAGAGTTTGCCCAATGAGAGACATTGACACCCCACTTACATCAACGGACAGGAACCAATACAGAATTGTAAAGTAAAATAAAAAATAAATAAATTAAAAAAAATAAAGAAAATAAATAAGGAAACATAGGGTTAAATGACAACATTACAACAGATGGACTTAACTGATATTTATATAGCATTCCATTCAAAAGCAGCAGAATACATATTTTTCTCCTGAATACATGGAATATTCTTCAGTAGTGATCACATGCTGGGCCACAAAATGAGCCTCAGTAAATTTAAGAAAACTGAAGTCCTATCAAACACCACAATGCCTTTCCAGCCACAATAATTCCAACCACCACAATAAACTACAAGGAAAAAAAATTGCATAAAACACAAAAAAAGTTGAGGTTAAATAATATGCTACTAAACAACCAATGGATCGCTGAAGAAGTCAAATGAAAAACAACAACAACAACAAAACCTAGAGACAAATTAAAACAAAAACCACAATGATCCAAAACCTATGGCATGCAAAAATCAGCAGTTCTAAGAGGCATCATACACCATGATGAGATTTGGGGTGAAAAATTTTTCAATATTCACAAAAATCAATCCATGTGATACACCACATCAACAATTTAAAGAATAAAAATCATATGATTATGTCAAGAGATGCAGATAAATCTTTGTAATATAAGAGCAATACAATCTTACCTCAGGAAACAAACAAACAAAATCTAACCTTACACCTGAAGCAACTATAGAAAAAACAACAAAACCTAAAGCTAGTAAAAGGGAAAACAATCAGAAAAATCAAAGTAAAATTAAATGAAATAAGTATGAAGAAAACAATAGCAAAGATCAATGAAATGAAAATCTGGTTCTTTGAAAAGATTTAAAAAAAATTATTAAACTTTTAGCTAGACTCATAAAAAAGGAGAGAACTCAATTCAATAAAATTACAAAGGAAAAATTACAACAGACTACACACAAATACAGAGGACTATAAGAGACTACTTCAAGCAACTGTATGTAAATAAACTGAACAGTTTTGGAGAAATGAGCAAACTCTTAGAAAGGTACAATCACCCAGAAAAGAAATAGAAAATATAAAGACTAACCACAAGTACTGAAATATAAGTTTTAATTTCAAAATTCTCAACAAAAAATAAGGTCCAGAATCAGATGGCTTCAGCCAAATTCAATCAAACATTTTGGGAAGCACTAACATCTATCCTTTTGAAACTATTATATAAAAAAAAACAAAAACACTCAGAGGAAGGAAAACCCTTAAACCCATTCTAAGAGATCACCATTACACTGATACCAAAATCCGAAAAAGATACACAGCAAAAGAAAATTATAGACTAATATCATTGATGAACTAGATAGGACAACCCTCAACAAAATACTAGTCATCTGAATCCAACAATATATTAAAAGGATCATACACCATGATGAGATTTGGGGTGAAGAATTTTTCAATATTCACAAAACTCAATCCATGTGATACACCACATCAACAATTTAAAGAATAAAAATCATATGATTATGTCGAGATGCAGATAAATCTTTGGACAAATTTCAACACCCATGTATGATAAAAGCTCTCCAGAAAGTAGACATAGAAGGAACCTAAATAATAAAGGCCATAGAGACAAAGCTACAGCAGACATTACTCTCAGTGGTGAAAAGCAAAAAGCATTTCCTCTAAGGTCAGAAAGAAGACCAGGATGCTTACTCTCATCACTTTTATTCAACATAGTTTTGGAAGCCCTAGCCATGGAAATCAGAGATGAAAAAAATAAATAAATAAAAAGAATCAAATATGAAAGAAGACATTATATGTCGTGTTTGCAGATGACATGATACTATACACAAAAAATCCTAAAGGGGTTATCAATAACTACTAGACCTCATCAGTGTATTTCATAACTTTGCAGGGTACAAATTTAATACCAAAAATCTATTGCATTTCTAACACACTAACAATGAAAGATAAGAAAGAGAAATTCAAGAAACAATCCCATTTACCTTTTCATAAAAAAAAAAAAAACAATACCTAAGAATCAGTTCAATTCAATCACTTAGTCATGTAAAGCTCTTTGCAACCCCATGGAATTCATGCAGCACTCCAGGTTTTCCTATCCATCACCAACTCCTGAAGCTTTCTTAAGCTCATGTCCACTGAATCAGTGATGCCATCCAAAGATCCCATCTTCTGTTGTCCCCTTCTCCTCCATCCTTCAATCTTTTCCAGGGTCAGGGTCTTATCCAATGAGTCAGTTCTTCACATCAGATGGTCAAAGTATTGGAGTTTCAGCTTCAGCATCAGTCCTTCCAATGAAAATTCAGGACTGATTTCCTTTAGGATTGACTGGTTTGATGTCCTTGCAGTCCAAGGGACTCTCAAGAGTCTTCCCCAACATCACAGTTCGAAAGCATCAGTTCTTTAGTGCTCAGCTTCCTTTATTGTCCAACTCTCACATCCATACACTGCAGTCCATGGGGTCGCTAAGAGTCAGACACGACTGAACTACTTCACTTTCACTTTTCACTTTCATTCATTGGAGAAGGAAATGGCAACCCATTCCAGTGTTCTTCCCTAGAGAATCCCAGGGACTGGGGAGCCTGGTGGACTGTTGTCTATGGGGTTGCACAGAATTGGACATGACTGAAGTGACTTAGCAGCAGCAGCAGCACATCCATACATGACTATTGAGAAAATCATAGCTTTGACTATACAGACCTCTGTTTGCAAAGTAATGTCTCTGCTTTTAATATGCTGTCTAGGTTGGTCATAGCTTTTCTTCCATGGAACAAGCATCTTTTAATTTCATGGCCGCAGTCACCATCTGCAGTGATATTTGGGCCCAAGAAAATAAAGTCTGTCACTGTTTCTATTGTTTCCCCACTTATTTTCCATGAAGTAATGAGATCAGATGCCATGATCTTCTTTTTTTTGAATGTTGAGTATTAAGCCAGCTTTTTCATTTTTCTCTTTCACTTTCATAAAGAGGCTCTTCAGTTCCTCTTCGCTTTCTGCCATAAGGGTGGTGTCATTTGCATATCGGAGGTTATTCATATTTCCCCCAGCAAACTTGGTTCCAGCTTGTGCTTCATCCGGCCCAGCATTTCACATGATGTGCTCTGCAAATAAGTTAAATAATCAGGGTGACAATATACCACCTTGATGTACTCCTATTCCAATTTGGAACCAGTCTGTTGTTCCATGTTCAGTTCTAACTGTTGCTTCTTGACCTGCATACAGATTTCTTAGGATGCAGGCAAAGTGGCCTGGTAGTCCCATTTTTTAAAGAATTTTCCAGAGTTTGTTGTGTACACAAAGGCTTTGGCATATTCAATAAAGCAGAAATAGATGTTTTCTGGGACTTTCTTGCTTTTCTATGATTCAACAGATATTGGCAGTTTGGTCTCTGTTTCCCCTGCCTTTGCTAAATCTGCCATTTCTAAATAAATGCATATTTAGGAATAAGCATGCCTAAAGAGACAAAAGACCTGTACTCTGAAACAATAATATGTTGATGAAAGAAATTAAATATTACACAAACAAATGAAAGGATATATCATGTTCTTCGATTGAAAAGATTCAGTTCAGTTCAGTTCAGTCGCTCAGTAGTGTCTGACTCTTTGCGACCCCATGAATTGCAGCACGCCAGGCCTTCATGTCCATCACCAACTACCGGAGTTCACTCAAACTCACATCCATCGAGTCAGTGATGCCATCCAGCCATCTCATCCTCTGTTGTCCCCTTCTCCTCCTGCCCCCGCTCCCTCCCAGCATCAAAGTATTTCCCAATGAGTTAACTCCACATGAGGCGGCCAAAGTACTGGAGTTTCAGCTTTAGCATCATTCCTTCCAAAGAACACCCAGGATTGATCTCCTTTAGAATGGACTGGTTGGATCTCCTTGCAGTCCAAGGGACTCTCAAGAGTCTTCTTGATTAGTACTGTGAAAATGACTATACTACCCAAAGAAATCTACAGATGCAATACAATCCCAATCAAATTGCCAATGCCATTTTTAATAGAGCTAGAGACAAAATTTAATGTGTATGGAGATAGAAGAAACCCCAAATACCCAAAGAAATCTCGAGAAGGGAAAACAGAGCTGGAGGAATCAGACTCTTTGACTTCAGACTATACTACAGTGCTATAGTAATCAAAACAGGATGGTACTGGTACAAAAATGGAAATATAGATGAATAGAACAGGAGAGGCTCAGAAATAATCCCAGGTACCTATGGTCAAAGAATCTATGATGATGAAGCCAAGACTATACAATGGAAAACGGACATTCTCTTCAATAAATGGTGCTGAGAAAACTGGACAACTACTCATAAAAAATTGAAATTATATCATTCTTTTACACCATACACAAAAATAAACTCAAAATAGATTAAAGATCTAATACAAAACTGGACATAATAAAACTCTTAGATGAAAATATAGGCAGAACAGTCTCTGACATGAGTCACAGGATCAAGATAAAGATTCATCTCCCAGAGTAATAGAAATAAAAGCAAAACAAATGGGATTTAATTAAACACAAAAGCTTTAGTACAGAAAAGGAAAGCACAAACAAACCAAAAAGACAACTCACAGAATGGGAGAAAATATTTGCAAACTTTGTGACCAACAAGGAATTAGTTTTTAACAGTCACAAGCAGCTCATGAGACTTAGCATCATCAAAACAAACAACCTAATCAAAGAATGCGATGAAGATTTCAATAGACATTACTCCAAAGAAGACATATAGATAGCCAAGAGGCATATGAAAAGATGTTCAACACTGCTAATTATTAGAGAAATGCAAATCAATCTAAGAGATATCATTTCACACTTGTCAGAATGGCTATCATCAAAAGATCCACAAACAATAAATTCTGGACAAGATGTGGAGAAAAGGAAACCCTCCTACATTGTTCATGGGAATATATATTGGGTTGGCCACTATGGCAAACAGTGTGGAGGCTCCTTCTAGTTCAGTCGCTCAGTCGTGTCCGACTCTTTGAGACTCCATGAATCGCAGCACGCCAGGCCTCCCTGTCCATCACCAACTCCCGGAGTTCACTCAGACTCACGTCCATAGAGTCAGTGATGCCATCCAGCTATCTCATCCTCTGTCGTCCCCTTCTCCTGACCCCAGTCCCTCCCAGAATCAAAGTCTTCTCCAATGAGTCAACACTTCACATGAGGTGGACAAAGTACTGGAGTTTCAGCTTTAGCATCATTCTTTCCAAAGAAATCCCAGGGTTGATCTCCTTCGGAATGGACTGGTTGGATCTCCTTGGAGTCAAAGGGATTCTCAAGAGTCTTCTCCAACACCACAGTTCAAAACCATCAATTCTTCGGTGCTCAGCCTTCTTCACAGTCCAACTCACACATCCATACATGACCACTGGAAAAACCATAGCCTTGACTAGATGGACCTTAGTCGGCAAAGTAATGTCTCTGCTTTTGAATATGCTATCTAGGTTGGTCATAACTTTTCTTCCAAGGAGTAAGCGTCTTTTAATTTCATGGCTGCAATCACCATATTCAGTGATTTTGGAGCCCCCCAAAATAAAGTCTGACACTGTTTCCACATCTATTTCCCACAGAGTGATGGGACCAGATGCCATGATCGTCGTTTTCTGAATGTTGAGCTTTAAGCCAACTTTTTCACTCTCCTCTTTTACTTTCATCAAGAGGCTTTTTAGTTCCTCTTCACTTTCTGCCATAAGGGTGGTGTCATCTGCATATCTGAGGTTATTGGTATTTCTCCCGGCAATCTTCATTCCAGCTTGTGTTTCTTCCAGTCCAGCCTTTCTCATGATGTTCTCTGAATATAAGTTAAATAAACAGGGTGACAATATACAGCCTTGATGTACTCTTTTCCCTCTTTGGAACCAGTCTGTTGTTCCATGTCCAGTTCTAACTGTTGCTTCCTGACCTGCATACAGATTTCTCAAGAGGCAGGTTAGGTGGTCTGGTATTCCCGTCTCTTTCAGAATTTTCCACAGTTTATTGTGATCCACACAGTCAAAGGCTTTGGCATAGTCAATAAAGCAGAAATAGATGTTTTTCTGGAATTTTATTGTTTTTTTCCCATGATCCAGCAGATGTTGGCAATTTGATCTCTGGTTCCTGTGCCTTTTCTAAAACCAGCTTGAGCATCAGGAAGTTCACGGTTCACGTATTGCTGAAGCCTGGCTTGGAGAATTTTGAGCATTACTTTACTAGCCTGTGAGATGAGTGCAATTGTGCAGAAGTTTGAGCATTCTTTGGCATTGCCTTTCTTTGGGATTGGAATGAAAACTGACCTTTTCCAGTCCTGTGGCCACTGCTGAGTTTTCCAAACTTGCTGACATATTTAGTGCAGCACTTTCACAGCATCATTTCTCAGGATTTGAAACAACTCTACTGGAATTCCATCACCTCCACTAGCTTTGTTCATAGTGATGCTTTCTAAGACCCATTTGACTCCACATTCCAGGATGTCTGGCTGTAGATGAGTGATCACACCATCATGATTATTTGGGTCGTGAAGATCCTTTTGTACAGTTCTTCTGTGTATTCTTGCCATCTCTTCTTAGTATCTTCTGCTTCTGTTAGGTCCATACCATTTCTATCCTTTATTGAGCCCATCTCTGCATGAAATGTGAAACTAAAAATAGAGCTACCATGTGCTGTACTGTGCTTAGCCACTCAGTTGTATTCAACACTTTGTGACCCTATGGACTGTAGCCCTCCAGGCTCTTCTGTCCATGGGTTTCTTCAGGCAAGATACTGGAGAGGGTTGCCATGCACTCCTCCAGGGGATCTTCCCAACCCAGGTGTCGAATCTGGGTCTCCCATGTTGCTTGCAGATTCTTTACCATCTGAGCCACCAGGGAAGGCCAAGAATACTGGAGTGAGTAACTAATCCTTCTCCAGGGGATCTTCCTGACCCAGAAATCAAATTGGGATCTCCTGCATTGCAGGTAAATTCTTTACCAGCTGAGCTACCAGGGAAGACCCAGAGCTATCATATGACCCTGCATGCAAATCCACTCCTTGGCATCTATCTGGACAAAAGCATAGTGTGAAAGAAGACATACACCCCAATGCTTATTACAGCACACTGTTTACAATAGGCAAGGTATGGAAGCAATTTAAATGTCCATCGACATAAAAATGGATAAAGATGTGAATATACATACATAGACACAATGGAATATTACTTAGCCATTAAAAACAATGAAATAATACCATTTGCAGCAACATGGATGAACCTAAAGATTTGTCATGAGTGGAATAAGTCAGGCCAAGAAAGAGAAATACTGTATGAGATCACTTATATGCAGAATCTTTTAAACAATGATACAGAACAGAAACAGATTCACTGACTTAGAGAACAAACTTATGGTTACCAAGTGGAATGGGTGGGGGGGCAAGGATAGTTAGGGAGTTGGGGTTGACATGTATTCACTGCTCTGTTTAAAATGGATAACCAGCAAGAACCTACTGTATAACATAGGAAACTCCACTCAGTATTATGTAATATAAACGGCAAAATAATTTGAAAAGAATAGATACATGAATTACTTTGCTGTACACCTGAAACTGACAACATCATAAATCAACTATAATATAAATTATTTTTTAATCAATAAATAAAAAAAATAAAAATAAATAGCACCAGCACAAAGGAGAGAGATGTTATACTAATCATTAGGGACTTCACCTAAGAACTTTTTCAAAGACTTAAATGGGTCTCACTGAGGAAAATATCAATATTCAGAATAAATTCCTGTCATTATTGACTCAGTGGACATGAGTTTGAGCAAATTCAGGGAAATAGTGATGGACAGAGAAGCCTGTTGTGTTGCAGTTCATGAGGTCACAAAGAGTTGGCCACCACTTAGTGACTGAGTAACAACAACCTCAATAGCCAAGAGAAGCACTTCAAAATTCCCAAAGACCCAACCCATCTCCAACTTGTGGGAGCTTTACCAGAAATCATCATTCTTAAGATGACTCAAAACAGTAAGTGATCAAAACATGCAATCTATAACATTTACTCATTGTTAGGGAAAATCCAAGGTTTTTCCCAATATATTAAGCAAAGTGAAATCTTTAATTTGCCAATATTTAATAGGTATCTAAATTTGGGTCTTTTGTACTTGAAATATTAAACTAATTTGTTCTACTGATTCTTTTCCCTAATTGGTACATTTCCATGCAATAATAAAATGACTTTCCATTTTTTAAAGATTTTAGCATTTATCAATAACATTTACTACATTACTTGTATTTTGAAACCATAGAATTTTTTTTAATAAACAATATAGAATACTTACACTCTTTACATGATCACCAAATCATCAACTCTAATTTTTTTATAGAATAGAGTCAAGAGTCAGACCATGTTTGGCCTTGCATGGAAATCCTTACTAAAAATTTGGGACTTTATCTTAAGTGTGCTATAAGAGCAACTGAACAGGAATAATTAATTGTACTTGGACAAGTCCTTCTCTCAAGAAGATGGAGAAGAATAATGTAAACACACACACAACAGTAGAGAATATATATATATATATATAATACATATATATGTATGTGTACAATGTGTGTGCATATGTATAATAAAACATATAATTATGGCATATGCATATATACTTACATATACATGTATAGATGCTTAAAATAATGGAAAAACAAAACAATAACAAGGTAGTTGTATATATACTCTGGGCAAAGATGATAATGGCTTGGCATGGATAGGGTTAGTAGGAATAGAAAGAAATGGGTAAACTAAATGGTTGAGAAAATACAAAGCCTGATGATTGCTTAGATATACTGAGCAAACTTCAGAGGATGCTGAGGGTTTTTGATATGCAACAAGGTAAGTTGTTGGTAATAGTGTGATTCACTAAAATATGAAATTTAGAGCACTAAGTAGCATGCAGAAAGAGTTTAGTTTAAAATAAAAATGACTTTGAGACACGTGAGGAGATGTCCTGCAGGCATTTAGATACGCATGTCAGAAGCTCACAATGGTTTGTGACAATTAAAATGCAACATCAATATGTAGATGAAAAGACTTGCCAACTTGTCAAAGATGCCTTTCCGCAAGAAAGAGGCAGAACTAGAACCCAAACACAGGCCTGGCTATAGGACTAACAGGTTGTTGTTGTTGCTTAGTTGCTAAGTCATATTCAGCTCTTATTACCCCCATGGACAGAGGAATCTGCCAGGCTCCTCTGTCCATGTGTTAGGACTCATAGGACTTTCATTTAAGCTGAAGGATACATCTGAGGGAGGCCTGTGGCCTCTTTTTGGGTACAAAATAAAGATGCAAAATATTTAAATATAATAGTTTATTCAATAAACAATTACCAAGTACCTATCATGTGAAGTCTTTCAGTCGTGTCCGACTCTTTGTAGTCCCATGGACTGTAGTCTACCAGGCTTCTCTGTCCATGGGATTTTCCAGGCAAGAGTACTGGAGTGGGTTACCATTTCCTTCTCAGAGGGTCTTCCTGACTCAGGGATCAAACTCAGGTCTCCTGCATTACAGGTAGATGCTTTATCCTCTGAGCCATAGAGTTTGGAATGGAATAGCTTCATTATTCTCTAAATGGATTATCCCAAGTGTTACTTGTTTCTAATTCCAAAGAGATAAGGTGGGAAGATCAGTATATATGTAATTTTGGTGAAGATGGGAGTACATGCAATAAAGCACATATCTTATTCTGAGGGCTTGTGTTAGTCACTTCCTTGGTGGCTCAGACGGTAAAGTGTCTGCCTACAATGCGGGAGACCCCAGTTCAATCCCTGGGTCGGGAAGATCTCTTGGAGAAGGAAATGGCAACCCACTCCAATATTCTTGCCTGGAAAATCCCATGGACTGAGGAACCTGATAGGCTATGGTCCATGGGGTCGCAAGTAATCGGACACGACTGAGCGACTTCAATTTCACTTTCTTTGCCAGTCACAAGAAGTAGTCGTCACTATTAAGAATGTTGGTAATTTTCTAGGCATGAAAAGGTAGAAGAATTGGGCTCATAAAATTGGTTCCTGAAAATACCTACATATCTGAAGACCTGTTCTTCTAGTTTTTGCCCAGAGAATGCCTCATTTCTGCTCTCCATCATGCACTTCTTTCAGGGGTTGTTGAAAATCAGCAGCTGCAGCAGTACGTGGTTTAGTCCTTGTAGTGGTAGATGGCAAGTGGCAATTTGTAGTTGACACTTCTTAGAACATAACTCATTCTGTTCATCTCTGAAAAGAGATGTCGGTCAGTCATACTCCCTGCTCATTACTCTTCCATTTTACCCTCTGTGTCTTAAAACAATAAACTCTGCAATTACATATAGTGACAATACAAATTGTGTGAAAGAAATGGTTGAACCTTTAGGTTCCAATATTTCATTAATATTATAAAAAGTTCAGAGCAGTTAGGCTAAAAATGACTTTCACTTTGGATAAATATACACCTAGATTTTCCCCTCAGGAAATTCACTTCAGGCAGTCCACATTTTGGTTAACAAAATTAAAGCTACATTCTCACACATTTAGCTAATCAATTATTTGTTGTTGGACTCACTAATTATTATACAATCAGAGAGGAGTAAAATAAATTGTCTTATTTGCTAACCAAGCAAAGAAAAGTAAAAAGAGAATGGAATCCAGAGGCTTCCTTCAGATAAAAGAAAATGAAAGAAAGTGAAGTCGCTCAGTCATGTTTGACTCTTTGTGACCCCATGGACTATAGCCCACCAGTCTCCTCTATCCATGAAATTTTCTAGTCAAGAGTACTGGAGTGGGTTTCCATTTCCTTCTACAGGGGATCTTCCCTATCTAGGGATTGAACCTGGGTCTCCCACATTGCAGGTAGACGCTTTACTGTCTAACTCACTGGGTGGAAAGATGATGAGACAATTATAAATATATATGTTCTGTACTCTTGTAGCACATTTAAGATAAAGTCTCAAATTTTATCAAGGGATTCCATATATATGTTAGGAAAGCTACTAAACTTTAAAGGAAGACAACACTAGCACCTATTTTGCATGAAAATTGCATTTGCTAATAAAATACATAAAATGCCTAGCACTATACATGACTCCTAGTAGGTGTATCTTCATTTTTTTAGTAGGATAGGTATTTTAAAATTAAATAATGAAAATTTGCATTATTATTATAGAGTGTTACAATCACTTAAAAGCATCTAACCTAACATATTCTCTTTGGGAATAAATAGCCATAAAGTAACATGTTCTTAAATATTTGAAAGATGCTTTTAAATAGAATGATATTCCTCTAAGAAATGAGAAATCTGAGTCCAACAAACTGAGTGGCTCAGAGCCAATGTGAACTTTAATCAATCTGTTGTAATGCTCTTGTATGATTGAGTGTTGGGAAACCAAAGACACTTGTGACTTATAATAATAGAGATCAATTTAGGTTTCTCACATTAAGGTGTACTTTTTGCAAATTGGTTTACAGTATGTGAAAAATAAGTGACAAGAGCTGTCCTATTTTGTTGCAGTGTGATTAAAGAAAAATTTGATGTTCTTTTTCATATCTCAGAAATATAAGTAACTAGGTATCTAGCAAAATGTGAGCATAAGAGCTATGCCCTAGATAACCTTTATGATGCACTATGTTCTTTCTGAACTACTCTCTAAAGTCAATTTACTTTGAAGATAGCATGTTAAACCTACATCTGGGAACATAAACATTAAAATTTTATTTTCCAGGTAAATAATACAGACTTTTCATAAATTGGCACTTTGTTCCTGAGCTTCATTTCCCCCCTAACAACTTCAACGTTCATAGTATCTCTACAGCAATCAGAGAACATCATCTTGCAAGTCCTAGGTGCAGACTGGTCATCATGTAGTTAACTTCTCCACCTGGTATTTTGGTATCTATAAGACAGCTCACAGGATATGGCTCAGAATATTATCTATAGCCTTTGAGAAACAACTAAAGGTCCTTGACTATGTTTAATGACTATGTTATTATTATTTAGTCTCCATAGACTGTTTTCCTTTGCTTGAGCATTTTTCACTTCTCTGATTAAATTATTCTCTGACTAAAGTTTTCCACAGGCAAAAGGCAGGCAGAAGGCATGGTGGGGGCTGGGGGTGTGGGCAAGGATTATAGAGTCCTGCTCCATTTTGGTACAAAATAATTAGTACAGGAAACATTTTAAAGAATATGAGTTATCTGGGTTAAACAGGGCCTGAATTCTTAGTCATGCCATATATTTACTCAGAAAATAAGCTATTTGATTCAGTGTTAGAGTTCAATCCAAGTTCAGTTGAATGACGGAAGTTAGTAACTCCCTTCTGCAGGCTTTCCTCAGTGTTTTCCTCAAATGTCTATTACAGCTGTCGTAATTTATGACATCTCATGTTAGTGTTGTCCTGTGAACTCCTCAAAGCTCTTTAAACCATCTTCATATGCAGGGTTTAGTATAAGGACTGGCACATAGGAGATCTGAAGGAAAAACAAGAAAATTTTATTTAATGAATGCTTTATTTGACTACATTCCTTCCTATCATATGCTGTCAGTCAGTTCAGTCACTCAGTCCTGTCTGACTCGTTGTGACTCCATGGACTGCAGCCTACCAGGCTCCTCTGTCCTTGGGATTTTCCAGGCAAGAGTACTGGAGTGGGTTGCCATTGCCTTCTCCAGTAAAGGTAGTCAAATAAGAACTGTGAGGCCAGTGAGTGCGTTTTGGCTGCTTCTGCTGCGCTAAGCAGGTGAGAGAACCCCGGCTTTCCTATCGGGAGCCCTTCTGAACGGTTTAGTCCCTTTGCAGCTGCCACTAGCTGTCAGCCTCCACATGGATGTTGTCCACGTGCACTTTGAGGTAGTCGTTCCTTGTAAACTTCTTATGGCAAAACTGGCATTCTGCCAGTGGACGATTGGGCTTATGAGTCATCTTGTGTCAGATATACTGTAAGGTACATTAAAATCTGGATTGGGAAACCCAATCAGAAATGGTAGGTATTTGATCAAATCAGTTGAACTCTACTTCTCATATTTTCATTTGCTTTTTCAAGAGTCACAATTCAGTAAACCATTCCAGTAATTGCCAACTTGGCAGTTAGTTTGTTACCTTTTCTAAGGAATAATGTATTTATTTGCTCTACTCATACACATAGAGTAGCTAGTGCTTCTCAGGAAACAATGATCTTGATATTGAGAGAATTTTGCTTCATCATTTTCCAAAAGTAAAAAGAAAGATCTCTAAATTTTATTGTCTACAATGATTTTTTAATAGCATCCTTTACAGGAATTGAAACATTTGGCCAGGACCCCGAAATTTGTATGGAGTCCTAAAATATTTTAAATCCACTCTATCTGCTAAATAGAAGAACCCCAAGAAGACAGACAAATTCAAAGTTCACCTAGATCTTTGTAAGTTCACATTTTAGAGAATTCCCATTATAAACACTTTATAATAATTTGTCTATCCCTATGTGCAAGGTTCTATGGTGGACTCAAGTTGAAATCACTCTGAATTTCTAAAAATTACTTATATCTCTGAATTAATTCAAGAGCTTCTGGTGAGCAGTGAGGGTATTGGCTGACAACACAAGGCTCACTGACACACTATATGATTCATGACCAAGGAGACTGTTTATTGAGTCAGTGCTTTCCAGTCCAGATCCAAAGACCAAAACTTGAGTGAGAGAAGCTGGCTTCTATTATATTGTGATGACTATAGACGTGACTGACTATATGTAGCCGTTCTGATATTAAGAAAAATATAGACCAAGGAAATATACACAGATAGAAATAGTATTTCCCTGACCTTTTATTATTGAAAAGATGTAAACAATGGGCCCAAGATCTGAATTAAGTGAAATTGAATTCTTCTGCTAATGGTAAGGACTCCTAGACTGGGGAGGACTTCAGTTTGCCTTTTTTGTTAACACTGAAGTGAAATATGGCCTTTGTAGCCTGACAGCAAATTAAATCTCAGAGACTGAATTTGGGGTGAAGCAGCAAAGAACAGACTTGGGCCCGCGCCTCCTCCTTCAGTCCGCGGAGGGTCTTGCTGGGCCCGCCAGGCACCCGGCAAGTGGGGCCACTCGTTTGCCCTGTGCGGGGCAGGCCCAGTGGTGAGCCCAGGGAGGGGAAGTGAGGTCCGGCTGCGCAGTTCCGCTGCCTTGAGGAGCCTCCGGCCGCAGCCGGTGTGCGGACACGGCTGGGTCGCCTCGCTCGAGAGCGTGTCCCCAGGACGAGAGCCTTGGGGTAGGACTAGAAGACGGCTCTGCGGAGGACGGACGAGCGAGATGGGCGGGCTGGGCAACTCCGCTGCACACGGTGAGGCCGCAGCCCGCCAGCCCTGACCGCGGGCCAGGGACTCGGAAGGCTCCGGGGTGGCTGGGCCTGCCGGCGCCCCAGGGCCGCCCCCGTGCCTGCGGCGCCTGTGTTCCCGCCGGCTCCGGCGTCTTGGTCTTCCCGGCCCCCGGAGTGCCTGTGCCCCTCGGCATGCGGGCGCGCCGCCCCCAGTCGCGGCCGGCAAAACTCGGGCCAGCAGAGGGCCAACCTCGCCCACGTCCCCAGTCTGGGGCCGAACTGGCCTCGTCTCGCGGGGGTATGGTCCCCCTGCCTGTTGGCCGGCGGCCCGCCGGGCGGAGTGCCCTTCGTGGGCCTGAGGGGAGCTGGGCACTCAGGGCTGCGCGTGGGGGGCCTAGGACGGCAGTACCGGAGTGTTCACCCAGCTCCGGGTACTGGTGCTGGAGGTCGCCAGCCCCGAGAGGGGCACCGCCCCCGACCCAGGGTGGGTGCCGGGACCGCCCCTGTGCTGGAGGCCTCTGGCGGTGAGACCCCGTGGTGGGTCCCGGGGGCCTACTTGCACCCGGATCCTTTTAAACGGCCCAGGGGCCCCTCGTGGTGGCGCGCAGCCGCCCCATCTTTACCATCAGTTTGCTGTTCGGGAGAATTGTTGTTGGAGAAGGCAATGGCAACCCACTCGAGTACTCTTGCCTGGAAAATCGCATGGACGGAAGAGCCTGGTAGGCTGTAGTACATGGGGTCGCTAAGAGTCAGACACGACTGAGCAACTTCACTTCCACTTTTCATTTTCATGCATTGGAGAAGGACATGGCAACCCACTCCAGTGTTCTTGCCTGGAGAATCCCAGGGACGGCAGAGCCTGGTGGGCTGCTGTCTATGGGGTCGCACAGAGTCCGACATGAGTAAGGCGACTTAGCAGCAGCAGCAGCAGCAGCAGCAGCAGCAGCAGCAGCAGCAGCAGAGTTGTTATTTAGTTGCTAAGTCATATCTGACTCTTTTGTGACCCTATGGAATGTAGCTTGTCATCTTCCTCCATTCATGGAATTTCTCAGGCAAGAATACCGGAGTGGGTTTTCATTTCTTTCTCCAGGAGACCTTCCTGACCCAGGGACTGAACTGGTGAATTCTACATTGGCAGGCAGACTGTCACTGAGTCACCAGGGAAGCCCCCTGGAGCTTTAGATAAAGTCAAATAAAACTAAGTCAGTGAATTTTTATTAAACACATGTGCTCTCTGACAAGTCCCCAAGATTATGCCAGTTTAAAAGCTCTGACAAATCTGGGAGTAGATGTGGCAGTTATGACTGTGTTGTTTCGCACCCCCTGGGAAACTTGAAACCTATATTATTCGCAGCTTCTAAAACACACAAATTGCAACTCAGGGATCTTCAGCACCTTAGACCAAATGAAGAAAAAGGTGGTACATTCCCTTTGTTAAAAACAGTAATAGAACAGGGTAGATTTTATCTTCTATGACTAGAGGGTGAAGACATTGACATATTCTTGATAATTCATAGACAAAGTATAAATTCAAATTATATGAGGTTGACAAGGCACTTTGAAGCTTCCAAGCAAGATTTATTTTTCCCTTCATGGCTCAGAGGTTAAAGCATCTGCCTGCAATGCGAGGGACCTGGGTTTGATCCCTGGGTCAGGAAGATCCTCTGGAGAAGAAAGTGGCAACCCACTCTAGTATTCTTGCCTAGAGAATCCCATGGATGGAGGAGCCTGGTGGGCTACAGTCCATGGGGTTGCAAAGAGTCAGACACGATTGAGTGACTTCACTTTCACTTTCTAGTACATCAAATAAATTTTTCTTTAATTCCAATCAAGTACACAGATAACATTATTCTCCAAAATGTCTATGTTGAGAAAGTCCAGCAGCTCAGACTTAAGTTCCTGTCTTCAAGAGATACTGTGAAAAAGACCAATACCTACAATCCCCCACCAAAAAGACATGATCTGGAGTGTGGCCTATAAAAGTCTAGAGTGTAAATATTTTAGGCTTTGCTCTAGTATGGTTACAATCACACAAGTAATCAAGAAAGTCTTCCTTTGTAGAGAAAAGGCAACCACATACAATGTTTTAATAAATAAGCATACTTGTATTCTAATAAAACTGCTTTTATTAGAACAGACAGCTGTTCAAATCTGGCTCAAAGGTCTTAGTTTTCCAACCCCTGATCCAGGTATGTCTATATTCTGACCTAAGGTAACATTTTTCATATTTATTTAGGGTCTCAATTCTATGCCCCAATGTATATTGCAATAAACATAAGCATGTACCTTAAAGGGTTTCCCTCATGGCTCAGACGATAAAGAATAAATAGTGAAAGAGATGAAACCCTTCATTTATCATCTTATATAATTTGTAATGAAGGTATTCTGATGAAGGATATCCTTAGACACCTAATGTTTACCCCTTTAATGCTATTTTCCCCTACATTGATCCAACTTTTGTTCATTTTTCTATATTATAGGTCATTATTCCTTGCCTTATAGTAAGTACAATTTAAATTTTTTCTTATTATGTTTGCTGAAGACATTTTTAGAGGCACTTGAACTTTCCAGAGGTATATGCCCTCAATCTGCAGTGATTTTCCAGTTATTTCAATTACCACCACCTTTTATATCAGCTATCGATGTCAGTGTGTGTCTTTCTAGTAATTCCTCTTCTTATTCCCATACTTCCTCCCACCATAGTCCAGTCTGCTCTCTAATAAAGAACTGAATTCTGATTGAAAGGCCTAGATAACCTAACTTCTGGGACCGTATAAGTCACCACAGACCCCTTGGCCCTTTGGAAAAGCACTACATTTCCCTTCTGGGTACACAGACTTTACAGAAACTATTTTTCACAATACCCAAAAGCTTGGTTGCTTTTCTTCTCTGTTGGCCAGGTCCAAGAACATTAAGATTACTGGAAGTCAGGTTAAACATAAATGATGAATTGTCCTAGTGTACTAATACAACTTTATTTTCCAACTTGTTTATTGGAAAAACTGATAGAAGATTTTTCTTTACTGATTTCGCTACTGAAACTTACTCTCACTAACTTGGACAGTTTAGCACAATGAACCTCAAACTTGGACCCTGATCAGTGGCCACAGCCTTATGGCATCAGAGACTGGTTTCATGGAAGACAATGTTTCCATGGACCAGGGGTATGGGAAGGTTTGGGGATGATTCAAGTGCACTTTATTTCTAACTTAATGCCATGGCTGATCTGACAGGAGGTACCAGTCCATGGCCCAGAGGCTGGGGACCCTTGATCTAGGGAACCATGTGAATAGTGCCAAACCCTGGGTCTCAACCTTTAGAGTTTCAAATCATTTGATTTTGGAGATAGAAAAAAGACATTAGACATTTTGGTTCTGGTTTGGTTTCAAGATTTCTAGATTATTCTTATGTTACTCAGTGGCTAAAAACTACTGTTTTCCCTATCCAGTTTTTTTTTAGGAGCCTGTGTAAAGAATAAGGAAGGGGTGGTTTACCTTGATGCTCCTCTTTCTTTTTAATATGGACTTTCGTTTAAACGTTCTTAATATTCTGTGCTTTGAAAAATGTCATGCTGGCTTGTGCATTTCAAAATATATGCTTTTTTGGATGATCTCACCATGTGGAACATGTAGTAAGGCTACAGCCTTCAGTGTTAAGATGCTTTACTCTCTTTTCTACTATTGCATTGTAACTAACTGCTTTCAATAACTGTGAAGCAAAGTGAATGTTACTATCTATCTCTTGTTCATAGTGCCAGAAGAATGGGCCACGACTCACTCCAGCCTGAAATCACCTCCGTCAAGGTCAGCCCGAGGGGGATACAGGGAGCACCCCTATGGTAGATACTGAGGGTTCTCCTCGCCTGTGACCTCACCTCAAAGATAGTTCATAGCCTGTGGTCTCCACATAAACAACAACATGACAAGTAATAGTCCTTTTTTTTGTTCCTATTCTAGGGATAACTGCCCATGATTGCTCCCGTATATTTCTTGTATTTCCCCTAGACAGTTGGCATGACATTGACACTATTAGTATTTTACAAGACAGACTAAAAAAGATGTTGGCAAGCATCGTCTATAAACCATCATTCAGTAGGATGATACTCTGTGTTGTTTTCATTGTTGTATGTAATCTCTCTCTCTTTTTTTTTTTAACAAAGAGCATGAATCTCTTAACAGACTTTGAGTCTCAATCAGAAAAACTTTGTTTAAGTTTACTAAAAGACTGTAACACAACATTTGAACTAGCTATAATAAAGTTGTAGATAAGATGTTTAACCTGTCTTTTAATATGTTAGTTAGATGAAGCTGTTTGATATTAAGTTTGTAAATTTAATTTTAAATGCTGTTTTAATGGGGTTGAAAACAAGAAGCTACTGTATGTATGTAGCTAACTGAATTTGTTTAGTGTTTTAACCTGTATTTGTTAAAAAAGAAACACATACACACACACACACACACATAAAGTTCCATGTGTAAGCTTCTCTAAATAGGAAACCACAATTTGTCAATATGTTTGCCATAATTTGTCAATAAAGCTGAAAGCTTTTGTAAAAACTAAATTTGGAATTACTTGTTTTCTAGCTTTAAATGCCTGCTTTATTTCTTCTTCAAGATATGCCTAAAATGTTTTCTATTTAAAAATTACAAAAATGAACCCAAACCTGTTTTAAGATATTTGTGTAATACTTTAAAAGTGTACTAATAACTTATGGTTGTTAAATAACTTAAAAGTTAGCAAACTAAACTGTTACATGAATCATGGTTAGCAGACACTAATGTATAACATGTTAATGGAAAAAAGTGGATTTAGAATAATAAATGGATTTTAAACTATCCTTTAAGCTTTATCTTGCTAAACACAAATTCTGGTTGACTTGTTTGCATTAGCTTGTCTCTCGTGAGAAAGAGTAATGGAGTATAAAGAGGTAAGATTACTACTTACCACTGTCTAAATGCCTAGTTCTTCAACCTTTGAGTTTCCCGCACATTAAATATCCCATCCAACATGTAAGCATTGTGTAGATTCACTTTATTGTTTTCACTCAAAGGAATATGTGGTCTTCATTTGCGTAGTTTACAACAATTTGTTTTGACAAACAAATCATCAGTGTCACTGGCCACTTGTTGCTATTCAACCTCAAAAACTTTATTTGTAATTTTCAGTGCTAAATATCACCTCCCTTGAAGGCAGTTTAGAGGGCTGATATTTCTTTTGAGACTATCAGACTTGATGGCTGATGATTGTTAACGAAATATGTCGCAGGACTCAAAGGATGACTAAACGTTAAAACAGGTAACACTAATAGTAACTCTGTAATTTTGCTATGCAACAGTAATGTTAAATATTCTCAGTTATTAAGTTCCTGATAGTTAAAAAAGTAAACCTACAAAAACATAACAAATAGGTCTATAGGTTATTAAAACAACTAATTAACGTTAACTAGAGGCACCAAAATTATTTTACAATATATAACCCTCAAGGTAATAAACAGAACTAAAATTAACAATAATAGTAATGCAACTCTTGTTAACATCAAATGTAAGCTAAATTTTGATGGAACAAAGAAAATGAAAGACTTGATGGTAGGGATGAATGCCAAAACTGTTAATCTCTTAAAAACAATTTTTTTTTTGTTTATGGTGGCTTTTGTCAATGTAATTGGTTTACTTTTTTGCTGCTAACTAGCTTAGGCATATTGCTGTTCAGTTTTTGCAGCTGGAGTTGCATGCTGATAGTTTTATGAAGTGTGTGTCTGTCATCAATGAAATGTCTAATATTTACCTTTCACAAAATGCTATTGAGTTGTATTTAATTTGTGCTCTATTTTTTTTTTCACTATTTCAGGTAACCACAAGCAAAGAGCACATAGTTGAATAACAGGTGTGATGGGCTAAGATGCACAGAGGTAAGTTTATTTTTATCCTGAGAAAGATAGATAATCTTCATCAACATGAAGCTGTGCAGCAAGCTAAAACACCAAATGTCACTTGTTGAAATACTAAAGGTTTACATTGTTGTCTAGGAATTGAGATATTTGTATCTTCTTTTGAATAAAGTGATCTAACTTTGTATTTACTGGCAAAGCTTTCTGAGCTTATTCAGAAGCTTGTCAAATGAAACATGAATTTGTAGTTAATCTACAGCCCTTTTGCTATGAACTTATATATATTACCTCTTCTTCACTGTACAAAGCAAAAGTGTTAAAAATTTTTATTCTGCAGATATAAGAGAAGGAAATCACAATTGTTGACTGAGATAGAGGGGGTAGGAAAGGAAGCCCCATAACCAACTCCTTGCCTACTCTTTGTCAATATGATACTATTTATTAACATTGATATTTAGTCAAATAAATAAACTTACCATCATTTTCCTCATTATCCCATTAGATTTATCAGTAAACTCCTTGTTTCTTATCTGTTGCTGTATTTAATTCAGCAAATATTTACTAAGTACAAAGCACTATTGGGAACTGAGACTTAATTTCTATACACAAAGAGCAGAAATCTTTAGTCAATAAACCTCAGACCGAAAACAATGCACTGGCAGTTATGGGATCCACAGACAGACCTGAGAATTGACATGATCTTGCCAGGATGCTTGAAACCGGGATAAAACCCAAGTTTTCTCCTGCTGGGTCTGGTCCTCTTATCACTACACAAGTATTCCTGATATATTGTAGCCTTAAACTAATGCCATAGGCAAGGGATGAGAGAGCCAGAAGATTCCTCATGACTGGACAGAGCCAAGAGGCTGAGAGACCCATGGACTAATAAGGGCAGCTTATGCAGGGAGGAGGAGAAGGCAATGGCACCCCACTCCAGGACTCTTGCCTGGAAAATCCCATGGACGGAGGAGCCTGGTGGACTACAGCCCATGGGGTCACGAAGAGTCAGACACAACTGATCGACTTCACTTTCCCTTTTCATTTTCATGCATTGGAGAAGGAAATGGCAACCCACTCCGGTGTTCTTGCCTGGAGAATCCCAGGTATGAGGGAGCCTGGTGGGCTGCTCTCTATGGGGTCGCACAGAGTTGGACACGACAGAAACGACTTAGCAGCAGCAGCATGCAGGGAGGAGGAGGGGAGGGCTGCCTGGGGAGGGAACGAGCTGCAGCAGATCTTGGAGTCCAAAGAGCTTAGGAAGTGCCTAGAGGAGCAGGTCAATGGGCCATGAGGGTCCAATTCATGAAGGCACCAAGCAAAAGCAAAGCCTGGAGAGATGGGGTTGAGTCAAGTCACAGTGGTCCCTAAGTACCATACTAAATTGTTTAGATTTATGGGAAAAATAAAAGGAATCCACTATAGGTTTGAATCAGAAGAAATAGTCCCAAGAAAATAAGGCAAAACTTACATTAAGTTTTATAGTTAAGAACTGCCTTTACTTCTGAGCAAGCTTTTCTAAGATCCAAACTGTTAAAATAACTGTTTAATACCTTATATTCTCCAGTGGCTCAGCAGTAAAGAATCCACCTGCAATGCAGGAGACCCCAGTTCGATTCCTAGGTTGGGAAGATGCCCTGGAGAAGGGATAGGCTACCCACTCCAGTATTCATGGGCTTTTCTGGTGGCTCAGATAACAGAAAATCTGCCTGCAATGCGCGAGACCTGGGCTTGATCCCTGGGTTTGAAAGATCCCCTGGAAAAGGGGCATGGCAACCCACTCCAGTATTCTTGCCTGGAGAATCCCCATGGAAAAAGGAGCCTGGTAGGCTACAGTCTATGGAGTCGCAGTCAGACATGACTGAGTGACTAAGAACATAAGATAAATAAATAATGAGAACCTACTGTATAGCTTATGGAACCCTATTCAGTACTCTATGGTGACCTAAATGGGAAAGAAATCCAAGAAAAGAGAAGATATATAACTGATTCATTTTGCTATACCTTAAAAACTAACACAACATTGTAAAGCAACTATAATAAGTATTAGTCTCTCAGTCATATCTGACTCTTCAGGCTGCTCTGTTCATGGAATTCTCCAGACGGGAATACAGGAGTGGGTAGCCTATCCCTTCTCCAGGGGATCTTCCTGATGCAGGGATCAAACTCAGATCTCCTACACTGCAGGCAGATTCTTTACAATCTGAGCCACCAGGGAACCCCAAAGCAGCTATACTTCAATAAAATTAACTTTAAAAAAGGTTTTAAAAATTACTCTTTTTATAAACCAAGTGGAGAGGAATCTTTAATCCAGGTATCCTGAATATTATTCTTCTCTGATCCTTTTTAAACAGTAGGCTTTATTTTGTAAAGCCAGATAGAGAAATCAGTTACAATTTGTTACTATTTGGATATATTAATAATATGATTTTGTCTCCATTGTAATTATTTTATGTTGCTTGTCATTTTATACACCATGATTTTCTAACCATTCAGACTTGATCTTCTAATGCATTAACTCAGGGCAGGACTATTACTGGCAGAAACACCAGTGTTGAACAAGAGAAAATATTCTTGGCTATTTAAATTAAAATAAGAGTTTTTCAAAAGATTTTTAGTTTCAAAACCTGTGTTTTGAGTAGGTTCAGAATAAGACATAAAAGAGTATATTTTAAAGACTCCTATCGAAAAATAAAGAACAAATTAATTAATTGATTAATAAAGACTCCTATCCACCTCCATATATCTATAAGACAAATATTGTTCAGACTGAGAAGATAGCTCAAGAGATAGCAATATCTAAGATACTAGTATAAAGACATCAGTGTGGTCTTGATTCTGAGTCTGTACACTAAATCAATTATTCAATAAAAGCCTTACACTTAGATAGCTTAGAACACAAAGGAAATATTTGTCCAAAGTGGAGCCTGGAGAGGGTTCACTGAGCTCAGCTTCACTGAATTTCCCCATCTCAGTGTATTTTAGGTGCAATCATCTAGGAAAATGTTTGTATAGAATGTTTCTACATGCTGGCAGGCATGGAGCATATGTGGCAGAGAGCCACTCACAGACACTTCTGCAGGAAGGCAGGGAAGGAAGTCACAGCATTAGCTTTGACCAGCACTGACCAGGATGTGTAAATATAATGATGTATTGACATTGCAGTCACTTATCACATAACTTTCCCAACTCATAAAATAAGCAGAAATGAACACAGTAGGTTTCTCTGGCAACAGAGAATGAGAATTTCCCTACGTCAGTGGTCTCTCAGCAGACACTTTCGATAGAATGAAAACTGTTCATTGTGGCCCTGAGTAGTGGACATCTGCTCAGTTGGAGGGAGCTTTCTTCTCTTGTCGGTGATACTGGTCCCACTGGATCCCTTTGTGAAATCATGACTCCTCGCACTGATTTCAAAGTGTTGTCTTCCAAAAATGGCAGAAACAGGGACTATGCCAGTTCAGGAGCCAGTGTCTGTATAGGTATTCTCATGTCTGTCATTTGTCTATGTAAGTTACATAGCATATCAAGCTCTCTAAATTACAATTGACATTATTCATGTGCATCCTCCATACAGTCTTTCAGATAATGCTATAGTTCTTGGTACACTAATGATCCTGTGATAGCAGAGAACTCAACAAAGCACCAAAGGTAGCTAGTTTGGGCACTAAACACTAATAAGTAAGAAAGTCTTTATACCTACTCACGTATGTCCAACAAATTTTTTAGGGCATTTCAGTATGATTAAATCAGAATCATTTTGATGTCAATTACAAGACCAGATAGTACTTTGGGGACTTATTTGTAATATTTAGATAATTTTCACTTTCAGTATATTAAATGATCTAAGGCCATTTAGCTTAATAACAACTGAAACACTAACAGTTTTCAAATGCATTTGGCACAGAATGACATGCTAAAGATTTTCATGAATTCCTTTAAAGGAAATTGCTTTTCAAACTATATTATTAAAATATTACTTTTGTTCCTTTTGTTTTCCACTTAAAAATACACAGGCTAATATTTTGAAACCATAAATGTCCCTTAAAAATGTAACCCTTTATTTATGTACCATTTTCTCCCTTATCTCAATCTCTGTGTCTCTTGGCTAAAATAATTATAGAAATTTATCTTCTTTGGGATGCTTTAAAGGAAATAGAGAGCAGTGATCAGTAATCTTCCAAGCTGATTGAATATCAAGTATTAGTTTTAGTATCAAGAAATTGTTAACTGCAGGTTCCATTGAAAAGCTTAATTTTTGTTGCAGAAAAATTATGGAGTGAATGATTGCAAATAGTCAATTGAATGTTAATTAACAAAAGTGATCACATTATTTACATTCTGTATGAGGCCAAGGAATAACAGCAATAATAATAATGAGGCCATTAGTTTTCTGAGTGTACATGCCAGGCAAGGTACTAGGATTTTCACATAAGGACATACATGGAACCCCTATAATCCTTGCAAAGGAAGAACAGGTAATCCCATTTTATAGAAGAGAAAGTCAAAGTTCAAACACTTAGCTAATGTCACAGTACTAACATATAGGAAAATCAATATTTAAAACAAAATTTTATAGCACATACATTTCCCAAAATGCTGTCATGAGTCCCAACTTTTAATGAATTTGATTCAAAGTGAACCTAAAATCTCAGATAACCATAGAATAATTTTTATTTGTAGCAGCTTACTAAAAATCTATGATAAAATATTTTAGCTTGACTTGCATCTACTTTGATCTTTCCTCAATTTGGCCGTTCTGTCAACAGTTCCACCATAGAAAATGGAGGCAAATGCTACCGTCTTTTGTAGAACAAATGGATTCATTTATACTCTTAAGGTCTGTTTTAATATCAAAAAACCTCATATAAATAAGGATGAAAGAAATTTCATGCTTTTATTCTTCAATCTATAAGTCAGAACTCTGTTTTAAAGTATGAGAGTCCATTCAAATTAGAAACACTTTGTATAAACCATGCAATCATATGTTAAGAAACAAAGTGAAGTCCTTACTCAATTTAAAATATTTTAAACAAAGCATTTTCTGTTGCCAATATAATGTGTAGCATGTGCCTGGACATTCTAATTTCCTATTAAAATATCTGAGTTGAAAGTAAGATAATTTTCTTATTGATTGGCAGGTATCAGTCTTCAATATTCTGTATGCTGCCTTTACCAAAAACAAGAACAGAACGAGCCATCTGAAAAATTGCTAACAAACTACTGAATGCTTATTTTTTTCAAGCTTCTATTTCATCATGTTTTATATGTCACAGTGGGATATAGACAATTATCTATTTCCAAGAGAAATTTGGAGACTCTTGGAGCCTCTTCCTAGAACCTCACTGGAAGGAAATGTCACCACTGGACACAGGTTTCCTGTCCCTTTAATGCATCTCAGGATGACTTCCACCAACAGGAAAATGTTCCTTCCCTCCTGTCTGTCTCTGTCTGCCCTTGCAAAAGTGCACTGCATTTTCCCGCAATCTGACCTCACAGCCTGCCTTTTTTGAGATTAGGACATTTTTCAACCTTTCTGATGCCATCTCACCCCTCCTTTCCCAAGGTCGCTGTCGCCCTCATTTTCCCAATGGCACAAGGGATGTGAGAAGAAAAATAAAAAGAAAATTAGTTGATGTCTCTAGGGAAGGGAGTGGTGCCAAATCTGTACAACAGGGCCTCCCCCACATTAAGAAATGTTTGTTCTATTAATTATGAAACCGATACATACCCATTGTAAGCTAAAAACTATGAAAAGTATTTACTTAAAACAGAAAAAGAACAACTGTTCACATTTATTTATAACCTGTGTGTGTGCTCAGTTCCCCTGTCACATCCAGCTCTTTCTGGCTTGTTCTGTACCCCGTCAGGCTCTTCTGTCCACAGATTTTCCAGGCAAGAATACTGGAGCGGGCTGCCATTTCCTACCCCAAGGGATCTTCTCAGCCCAAAGGTGGAAACTACCTTTTTTGTTTCTCTTGCATTGGCAGGTGGATTCTTTATTATTAGCACCACCTAGGGAGTCATAAGTGAAAGTCGCTCAGTAGTGACTCTTTGTGACCCCATAAACTATACAATCCATGGAATTCTCCAGGCCAGAATACTGGAGTGGGTTCCCTTCTTCAGGGGAACTTCCCAACCCAGGGATTGAACCTAGATCTCTCACATTGCAGGCAGATCAGCTGAGCCACCAGAGAAGCCCAAAATACTGGCGTGGGTAGCTTATCCTTTCTCCAGGGGATCTTCCCAACCCAGGAACTGAACTGGGGTCTCCTGCATTGCAGGTGGATTTTTTTTTACCAACTGAGCTACCAGAGGAATCCTACTGGTCACAAAATCTTGGTTTATTACCTGTAATATAGAAAGTGATGCAATAGGTAAGAAAATGTGTCCAATTAGTCTAAGTTCTCAATTTCAAAATAGAAACCTTAAACATAGAAATAAATAAACCTCCTAACGGAATTCAAAAAGATCAGTGCATAGTGTCTGTGACTGGAAGGGAGCCAGTTTTAAATGTCCTTAAGCAGGGAAGATTATATTTAAATGTTACATAAAGATAATCTTCATGATAAAATTAATGCTGAATTTTTTAAACTATTTTTTTTTCAATTTTCTTACTGGAGACTTAATAATGTAAATGTATTTATTGACCAATACATATTTATTTAGAACTAACATTAGATGTGCTGGCTTCTTATAAGGCAATATATTTTAAAATAAGTAATCCATCAGATACACTTCTTTGGAACATTTAATTACTGGTAACCTCAAAGTACAATAACTTCTTAAAGAACTTTCTCCATTTCTTGTGAGTAAATTATTCAGGAACAAGTAATGGTTGTCTTACCAAATGGCAGAATTGTCAGTGAATTAGTAATTTGGGGGGAGGGGGTGTCTTTTTTAATACTGTCTCCTTTTTTATTATTACAAATTAATCCACAGTCAAGGTTAAAAATTATATTGTATAACATAAAATGTGTAATGTAAAAATCAAAGGTCTATAATCCTATCCCTCAGAGACAACTCTGTTAATAGATTGCTTTATATTCCTTCTGATTTTCTTTATCTTGTTTCACTTCCCTCCTTCCTCCATTCCTCAATTGCTTTTTTACTTACTTATTCATTTGCAGTGAAATTCTACTTTATCCATAAGTGCAATTTTAACTTTCAGAAGTGAGATGAATTTTGTTCTTTTGTGAAAAAGTGATCTATTCCCTTAATGTTCGTTTGTGTGGAGGATGAAAGTTATATTTTGACACTATGAACTTTAACCCAAAGTGCATGTTCTAGACTGTAAACAAACTTGCTTTCACTTTTTGAGTTTCAGTTCTTATAGGTAAAATTGGGTAAAAAAATTAATAGTATATACTCATATAACTGTGACATATATAAAGTAAAATCATATATATATATATCCCTATCCCAAATTTAGTTATTCTTTCCCAAGTTATTTTTCCTTGACTAAAGACTTTAATTTTAAACTATCTTCATGGTTTTTATCAAATGCATGAATAGAAGATAGTTTAATCCATAAAAATATCCTTATTACCCAAATCAATTTATAGCTTAGACATTTTAAAAATATTCTTTGCTGAAATCAGGTAATGTAGGCTTTAGAACACAGTTGCAAAAATGATTATCATTATAGCATTGAGGAAGCATATATAGGGTATAATGGGTTTATTATATTGGGCATAACATATATAACATGTATTATATGTTTATACAGAAGAATCTTATAATACTGTTGCATATATTTTGCTCACAATGAAATAGGGTTAAAACAAAGATAAAACTAGCAGTAAATTTGTATAACTATTTCAGCAGTAGTAATAATAATGTGAATAAAGAGGTATTTACAATAATGGAATGAACACATAAACATTGTATTGGGTATTTTTAGGAATTATTTCATATAATTTCTCAACAGCCCCATGATATAAGTTCTGGGGCATTCTCATTTTCTAAATGAGGTCACTGAGCCTGAGAGGAGAAGTAATCCCACCAAGGTCATAACTGGCCAGTGGGTTGGACTCTAAACCCAGAGGCTTAATCTTCAATTTATATGCTTTACTTTGCTCTATTACTTTGATCACAGATTCTGTAGTAAACTAAATTTTAGAGGAAACCAAAATGCAGATGTGTAATTAATTATTCAAGCTAGTAAAAGAATTAGGATAAATTCTTTTACTATGAATAGTGCCAAGGTCAGTACTAACTTTGAAGTCTAATGGTAATTTTCTAAATGCCTCTATCTGCATAAGCCAAAATATTCAGAATATCTCTTTTTCCTGAATTATCTAGAAAGTAAGTCTTGCATAATAACCTTAACTTGATGCAGGTTGTGCCCAACTATATTTATTTTCACATCTTACCATGGAAGTAATCTCTAAGTATAGAATGTAGACTTCATGGAGCTTGACATAAGCCATCAATGAAAAATAAAAATAAACTGGACAAATATATGTCTAGAAAAATAGTTATGGTCACTTACTTTTAATAGCATGTTATATTGATTTCTCTCAATCTGTGTGATTATTATTTAAAAAAGTTTTCCTTTATTGTCTCTTACCTATATAGATGATATATATAATTTAAATGTATAATGTATTTATACTTTATAATATTTGAAAGGATGCCAAAATGAACATGAGAATAAAGAAAAAAATCAGTTTAGAAGGTAACATAGCTGAAAGGTTGAGAAAAGCCTATTAGAAGTGCTAAAACAGGTAGTAACACAAAAAAATGTAAAATAACCCACCCCTTACAACCTTAAAACACTGGAGTGCCCTAACATCTGAAAATCCTCATTAAGTCACAATCAGGCAGTTTATCACAAAAAGCAGTGACTTTAGAAATTAAAAACATGCCTCACCTCCAGAGCAAATACAGAACATGTCACTGTTGCATGAGTCTGTTGTCTATCTGAGAACAGTCACCCTCATGATCCACTGCATTTTCCCTTCACTTCCACCAGTAGAGTTGTTTTTTTTTTTTTGTTTTATTTTTTAAATAACTCAAGAAAATTTCTATGTGTCCAATGTTTATTATCAAGAACAAAAATTTGCACCAATTTGAACTTTTAGAAAATTACAAATTACTAGATATATAGAACTTCAGAACTGTTCAGATATATTTTAAAAATTAGGAGTACTAAATATACAAATCAAATATATACCAAAATAATTTTATCACATTGCTTTACAAGTACATTGAGGTTTGAGAGTTACTGTCCTTCAAACTATATTTTAAGAAACATAGTTTTGTACTATGTAGCTACTATGAGTAAACAAAAATAATAGACCCTATTAGAAGCATTAACTGTACGTTTTCTCAATAAGAATTTTTTCCTCTAGTAAGATTATTATCGGGATATCTAAATAGGGCATCATAAAGGTTAATTCACTAATAAGTAAAACTTGATCATGAGTTTGATTGTTCAGAAGTAAGAGAAGACCATTAATTAATTCTCTCAGGATTTAAGTCCAAGATATTTTTGTATTTTTAGTAATACTCAAATGACTTACCAAATCCACATAGTGTTCCATCTCTAAATATACCAGTTAATTATGTTATTCAAGGAAACAATTTTACCTGAAAATAAGAATAGAAATAAGAGCCTGTTACTAAATTAAAAAGGTTTTAAAGAAAGTGGCCTTATGACAGTTTACAACTAAAACATATTTTGCTGTTCTTCTTCAGTCACTAAGCACGTCTGACTCTTTGTGATCCCATGGACTCCAGCACGACAGGCTTACCTGTCCTTCACTGTCTCCCAGAGTTTGTCAAATTCAGTCGGTAATGCTATCTAACCATCTCATTTTCTGCCAACCCTTTTCTCCTTTTGCCTTCAATTGTTTCCAACATCAGGCTCTTCGCATCAGATGGCAAAAGTTTTAGAGCTTCAGCTTCAGCATCAGTCTGTCCAATGGGGCGGGGGGAAACATATTTAGTGAAAGCTGAATAGTCTACTGGGCTAAGTACATTGCAAAGAAAAATGTCATCAAGTGCAGCATCCTGGTTTGAAGATGTTCAAGAAATATTTTGGGAAAGAAAAGTCAGGCTTTACCTTTCTGATAAAAACAACAACAACAACAAAATCAGAGCCCTCCAAAGAAAAGGCTTAACATTTTAATCTTTGGATCAATCTACTATATTCATTCAAATTGATGAAAGGCAAATACGACTAAATGAATATCAATTTGCCTCCATCTTTTTCTAATCATATTTCTTATGTACTATTTAGAATATATGGAAATTAAATTGATTTATTTGTAAAATATTAATACTGTGTATGACATTATGTGTACATACATATATAACTATTTTTATGCAGTTATACTTTAAAAAAATGTTAAGGTAATATTAATTATCACAACAGCTTTATGATGAAAATGGCAGATTTTCCTATCCTCATTTTAAAAATGAGGAGATAATACTTCAAAGGGTTAAAAGATTTGTGCAAAACCATATGACTTGATCTGCAACATTTACCTCTCCAAAATAACTAACTTTTTTGTGTGTATGTGGTAAGTGATAGTACCCACTCCAGTATTCCTGCCTGGAGAATTGCAGGGATGGGGGAGCCTGGTGGGCTGCAGTCTATGGGGTCGCACAGAGTCAGACATGACTGAAGTGACTTAGCAGCAGCAGCATCAGTATCCAGTGATGGAAGAGATCAAGTTGTATGAGAGGACACTGCTCATGACATATTTTAATAAATTCCTACTTAACCAAAGAGGAGGGCATGACAACCCATTTCAGTATTCTTGCCTGGAGAATCCCCATGGACAGAGAAGCCTGGAGGGCTGCAGTCCATGGGGTCACAAAGAGTCGGACAGGACATAGCAATTAAGCAAACTTAATCAAATATTTTGAGATAGAAGTATTGGGCTTCCCAGGTGGCTCAGTGGTAATCAATCCACCTTTCAATGCAGGAGATGTGGGTTTGATCCCTGGTCTGGGAAGATCCCCTGGAGAAGGAAATGGCAACCAACTCCAGTATTCTTGCCTGAGAAATCCCATGAACAGAGGAACCTAGAGGGCTACAGTCCATGGGGTCACAAGAGAGTTGGACATGACTTGGTGACTAGCGACTAAACAACTACAACATTTATATATATAAATATTTACTCAGAACTTTAATAACTAACATTTATATGACTTCTCCCTAAAATATGCCATAGTATTGAATACTTTATAAAACAGCCTTTGGTTTCTGATACAATGAAATTGTTCAAGAGCCTAATGAATATGATGTATAGTAAATTTGTAATATTGAAATAAACTAATGATTTTTTTCTGATTTTAACTGGAAGAAGGTGGAATTGAAATTAAGAAAAATCAATGGAAACCTTCTCACATTTGTTTATAATAGATCAAGATTTTGACTCCATTTCTTTAGCATCTGTGATTATAAGACTTTCAATAGAAAAAAAAATGTGTAATTATTGTACCACTAGATAAGTATTAGCATAACTGTGGCCATCATTGTCTTACACTATCTATCTTATTTTTAATGGAATTTATGAGTATTGGATAACTGAGATTTTTAAATGCCTGTGAGTTTAAAAATCTAATTTTGGCTTGGTCTACAAAGACCAAAAAAAGTCACAGCAAATTCCTAATTTGAAACCAAGCACCTGTTTTGAGGAAAAGATTCCAGAACATTTGAGTCTAAATTTAACATTTGATCAGTTAAATTGATTTTGATTTAATTTTAAGCAATTTCATTTAACTATGCAAAGAGTTGGGTTTCTTCCTAAGAGAGTAGACATCTGGAAAGATTCTGCTATTTGGTCCAATTTATCTCCATCCACTTTATTATAAAAGTGTATAGAAAAGATCCAGAAATATCTATTTGTCACAGGTCCATTGTTGAAATATACTAGCTCCTTTTCCTATATGCTAATGATAGCTTATAATGAAGTATTGGATTCATGATCTCTGAAGAAGAAGATTTAGCTGTGGGACCAGGGACCAAGCTAGATCACTCAAGAGCTTTTGTTTAGCAAAGATTTATTAAAGTGAAAAAGGGACAGAGAAAGCTTCTGACATGGATATCAAAAGGGGCTGGAAGTGCCCCCCTTTGCTAGTTTAGCAAGATGTTTCATGTCTGTTAGAAAGCTATTAATTGGATAAGAGACACCTCAAGGCTGACGAAGTTTCACCTGTCTCCTCTCCCACAACACACATGTTTGAGATAGGATGGTACAAAGTGTGTCATCCCCCAGCCATAAAACAATTGATATGAATACTGGTTTGTTGAGCTAGTATCAGGCAAAAATTAGTCCTAGGTGGAACCATTCTGAAGAAGGGCAAATTCCAAAGAAAATACATAGTTTCATTAACATAGCTTAAGAAAAACTTTTCCAGGTTTGAGAAAAGTTAAGTTCAGGTGGAAACAGGTGTCATCATGGCAACACAGAATTTTAAGAAAAAAAATTCTGACACTTGTAGTTTGTTTCCTCCTGCCGCTTAAAGTGAAGTGAAAGTGAAGTTGCTCAGTCGTGTCCGACTCTTTGCGACCCGTGGACTGTAGCCCACCAAGCTCCTCCATCCATGGGATTCTCCGGGCAAGAATACTGGAGTGGGCTGCCATGCCACTTAAAGGAGAGATAAAAATGTCTGACACTTGCAGCCAATTTCCTACATTTGGAGACCCCTGGCCTTCCTGCCTGTTACCCTCTCACTAACATTACTGAGGGTCTTAGGTTTACTCAGTTTCAGGTCAAACCTCATTTCTGAATTTGATATGAATTCCTGAATTCTTGCTTCTGTGGTCAGATAGCTGGAGTCTGTTATACACTTCAGGTTGTGGTGTGCTTAGAGCCTTGTAGATTTCTGATGCACTATTGAGATTAGGAAATGTACTTTTTATTAAGTGTGCTGCTGCTGCTGCTAAGTCATTTCAGTCGTGTCCAACTCTGTGCGACCCTATAGACAGCAGCCCACCAGGCTCCCCCGTTCCTGGGATTCTCCAGGCAAGAACACTGGAGTGGGTTGTCATTTCCTTCTCCAATTTATTAAGTGTAAATAGCTATTAAAATATCGGGGCATATTATATAAATAAGATATGGCACAAAAGTTGTAAATAGTGATACAAATACATGTGTTTGTGATGAAATGATTCTTGCTGCCTCCCTCCCCAAGTTTAAAGGAAAGAAATGTCTAGAAATGCAGAATAAATGAGAGATGACTTTATGTCTGTGATGTTCACACAAACGTAGTAAAATTTCAGTATGCTGCCACTTTTCTAGAACATGTATTTATTTTTAAAGATAGATTATTTGACAATAAATGAAGTCACTCAGTCGTGTCTGACTCTTTGCGACCCCATGGACTGTAGCCTATCAGGCTCCTCAGTCCATGGAATTTTCCAGGCAAGAGTACTGGAGTGGGTTGCCATTTCCTTCTCCAGGGGTATCTTCTGAACCCAGGGATTGAACCCGGGTCTCCTGCTCTGCAGGCAGACACTTTACCATCTGAGCCACCAGGGAAGCCCTCATTTTGGTAAATATCAATTGGGCATTATTTCCTTCCCTGTTTTGGCTAAATGTGCTTTTAGCATGTTAAAATATAAATGTTTTATTTGTTTTCTAAGTAAACTTCATTATTACTACGGGAGAAATGTACCTTATCTCTCAAATTAACCATGATTTTTGGCATTAATACATTGCTGTGTTCAGTCAATTTTATAGAAATTTTATAGAAATGATACCTACCTCAATTCTCAAATAATTTTTATTTATAACTAATATTTATATTGTTAATAAGATGACAGACAACACAAAAATATAACTAATTTATCAGACTGTTCCCAAATATAGCAGTTGTTTTGTTTACTTTTAATTGTCTTCAATGTACAAATGAAACTCCGAAGCACCCTATGGGACTCCTGGGTACAAAAACCCTCCTGTGTCCTCTTTTCTGGATTATAGGAAACAGGCTTCATTGAGCCTCCATGATCTTCCCTGAGTTTCAACTAGCTGGTTTAAACAGATGCTAACAAGGGAAGGAAGGAGATGCAGACACAAGGGAGGAACAGCTGAAAAACAATAGTGCAGCCTTGGGGCAAGGCCCTGGTCCTCCCTCAGGGGATACATATAGCAGTATCTTTGAGCTCTTTGGTAGAACGAAAGCCCTCACTGAATGGAAGTTGTTAACTATTTGATGAAGCATTCTTCATTGTCGAGGTCACAGTTTCCTCATTGTCACCTGACACCAGATGATCACTAGACCGAAGGAATGCAGGCTCTGCACAGCACCCTGACCATCGTCAACCTTGCCCCTTGACTATAAAGCTCCTAGCAAGTCCCCTGGGTTGGACACACAGTTGTGAAGGCATTAGCCCATGGTGGCCCCCTTTGGTTGGCAAAGAAATAAAGCTATTCTTTTCTACTTCACCCAGAACTTTGTCTCTGAGTTTTAATTTGGTGTCTTGGTACAGAAGTCAGTTTTAGCTTCAAATTTTCGTACCAACATCGGGCTGACTTGGGGATGACCCAAGAAAAGTTCCCTGGTTTAATCAGATGCTCAAAGGTTTTCTCCATTCCAGCCTCTTTCAAGAGAGTGGGGGGTAGGAGAATTCCTTTAGAGGCTAGATCACTTGGGACCTTGCCTGTAAAGGCCAAGTCCTAGTCATACCTTTGCCTTGAGGATGCTCATTCTTCCTCCTGCCTTACTCAGCCTAAACTTTCTACTCGAGGAATTATTTTGGGGAAGGGGAAGGATGGTGTCTAATGTCATGACACCTCTCCCAAACCTGGGTAAGTCCCCTGGTATGTACTCCAAGGCCCCTTTGACCTTGTACCTCTGAGGAACTTTTGTTTTCATCCTGGGAACATTTAGTTCCCATCTGGGGATTTTCTGTTTTGGAAATCCCATCTGTAAGGTGCTGCTAGGAAATAGCAACCAATTGCAATATTCTTGGCTGGAAAATTCCAACCCACTCAAGTATTCCTAACAGAGGAGCCTGGTGGGCTAAAGGCCAGGGGGTTGCAAAGAGTAGGATACAACTAAGTACACACACACATACAAGGTGCTGCTTGGACTAAGGTCATGGGTTTAGTTGGACTTGGAAGTGGCCACTCTGAGCTTTGTGCTATCTTTTTCTAGCATAAGTGTTCTGTTTGCTTGTGAGAGTTTTGGTTTTTCTCAGTTTGCATGTGAGTGTTTTTGATCACATATGTGAAGTACTTCTTCAGTTATATCTGATAGCTCCCTAAGTAAGATTATGACAGACTGGTCCACATGTAGCTATGAATCTATAAATATGGAACACTATTCCAAAATTAAATATTTAAATGACCTCATGAATATGACAAAAATCATTGGAGGTTTATGATATAACCCCACCATGTCCCTTAATGCAACAGACACTCTTTTTAGTGAGTATTTCCTTTGAACAAAAGAGACAACTTTATTATTCATCAGTAGGTTGCTGGATGACCAGCATAACTAAATTTTGACACGACTGTCTGGAAAGTAGTTTCATTTTTTTCCGTAGTTACACTGAGATGTAACCATTGACTCTTACAGCCAACAACAGAAGGTACTGAGTGTTTTTTCTGTAGGTGAAAAATATAAAATGGTTCATTGCATCCAGACTGGTAACAAGTTTATCCATGCATTAAATGGCAACAGAAGCAAAATGCACAGTTCAGCAGGGAGGATCAGACGCATTCTTCTGCAGACATCAAGAGAGGATTAATGTACTCAAAACCTTCAAATTCAGACTGATCGATCTTCCTCACAATGTCATCATCATCAGGAGTGAGCTGGACAGGTTCATTAGTAAACTGAGAATCAAAGTTGTCCAAACCAAATTCCCCAGAAATATTTGGTTTAAACGGAGGTACCACCTGCTTTTGCTCCATCATATCCCAATCAACATTTCGGAAGAATGGGTGTCCCTGAATATCAGCAAATCCTGTTTGTGGATGACAACCCAATCGTTCCTTTGGGTCCTTGTTGAGGAAGCTCTTCAGGACACTTGCAGCTTTTACAGATAAAGAACGTGGTATGCGAATTTGTTTTTCCAAAATAACTTGAAAAAGATAATCCTCTGTGTTTTGATCAGGGTTATCGGAGCTCCCAACAATATCAAATGGAGACCTTCCTGCCATCATCTCAAACATTAGTACTCCAAGAGCCCACCAGTCGACACTGAAACCATAATCTTCTCCTCTTAAGATTTCAGGAGTGATGTAATTAGGAGTACCACAAATAAACTCAAAATGGATTAAAGATCTAAATGTAAGACCAGAAACTATAAAACTCTTAGAGGAGAACATAGGCAAAACACTCTCTGACATAAACCACAGCAGGATCCTCTATGATCCACCTCCCAGAATTCTGGAAATAAAAGCAAAAATAAACAAATGGGATCTAATTAAAATTAAAAGCTTCTGCACAACAAAGGAAAACATAAGCAAAGTGAAAAGACAACCTTCCGAATGGGAGAAAATAATAGCAAATGAAGCAACTGACAAACAACTAATCTCAAAAATATACAAGCAACTCCTGCAGCTCAATTCCAGAAAAATAAACGACCCAATCAAAAAATGGGCCAAAGAACTAAATAGACATTTCTCCAAAGAAGACATACAGATGGCCAACAAACACATGAAAAGATGCTCAACATCACTCATTATTAGAGAAATGCAAATCAAAACCACAATGAGGTACCACTTCACACCAGTCAGAATGTCTGCGATCCAAAAATCTGCAAGCAATAAATGCTGGAGAGGGTGTGGAGAGAAGGGAACCCTCCTACACTGTTGGTGGGAGTGCAAACTAGTACAGCCACTATGGAGAACAGTGTGGAGATTCCTTAAAAAATTGCAAATAGAAATGCCTTATGACCCAGCAATCCCACTGTTGGGCATACACACAGAGGAAACCAGAATTGAAAGAGACACATGTACCCCAATGTTCATTGCAGCACTGTTTATAATAGCCAGGACATGGAAACAACCTAGATGTCCATCAGTAGATGAATGGATAAGAAAGCTGTGGTACATATACACAATGGAGTATTACTCAGCCATTAAAAAGAATACATTTGAATCAGTTCTGATGAGATGGATGAAACTGGAGCCGATTATACAGAGTGAAGTGAGCCAGAAAGAAAAACACCAATACAGTATACTAACACATATATATGGAATTTAGGAAGATGGCAATGATGACCCTGTATGCAGGACAGCAAAAGAGACACAGATGTGTATAGCGGACTTTTGGACTCAGAGGGAGAGGGAGAGGGTGTGATGATTTGGGAGAATGGCATTGAAACATGTATAATAACATGTAAGAATCGAAATACCAGTCTATGTCTGATGCAGGATATGACACGCTTGGGGCTGACGCGCGGGGATGACCCAGAGAGATGATGTAGGGAGGGGGGTGGGAGGGGGACTCATGTTTGGGAACGCATGTACACCTGTGGTGGATTCATGTCAATCTATGCCGAAACCAATACAGAATTGTAAAGTAAAAATTAAAAATAAATAAATTAATTAAAAAATAAAAAAAAAAAAGGAACACTATGTGACAACAATATTCTTTAGAATCCAAAGAAACTTGATTGAGATGAAACAATGAGATCTCCATTTGTCTCTTAGCACGTGTCTTTGTCTTTGCATAATAATGAAGTTAATTTGTAAATGACCTCTATTTAATTGGATTAAAAGTAAGTGCTTACAAATTAAGTCTAGTTATTTAGAAAACTTGCCAAGATGAGTTTTAGGCCCACATAATGTAGGAAATATTCAGTATTGAATCCATATCTGCTATTAACTGTGGATTGTTAATTTATTCTATCAATATGTATTATAACTAGGTATACTGAAGTTCAATAATTTTATGTTACTTCTGCTGCAGAGTTTGTCAGCAGAAAAAAAGAAATAAGTTGGTTTGATATAAATTAAATGAAAATGAAATAAGGACTTCGGGGTGAACTCTTAAGGAATAACTATTTTGGTAATGTCTACTTAAGAATAATCTCCCCACATATTTGGTAGTTTAAAATTCAAAGTTGTGCTAAATTGAGTTAAATGATGGAAGTTTATTGGTAAGTCATTTCCAAATAAAATAAGATGAAACATTTATTTGAAACATTTAACAGCTGAATTTGGGCTTCCTTTTACAGAGAAACTAAAGGTATTTAGGACTATTGATGAATATGTTTGGTGCCACCCTGAGATGTTCTCTATGAGAAAGCATTTCTCTATGAGAAATTATTGATATTTATGTTCAGTCTACAGAGTGCTGATATAGAAGACAGTTCATGCTTGCTTATAGAAAATAGGATGTGTTTTTTTTTTTTTTCAGTAAAAGAAGGTATGAGGAATGAAATCCCATTGCATTTAGAAAAAAGAAAGTGAGTCTGTCTTGGAGTTGTTTGGTTTTGGATGAGCAATGCAAAGGCTAGTATGGATGCAGAGTGATAGAGGTTTTCTGGAAAGTGGGTCATGAAAAGAGTTTCATGTATGGTTCAGACTGGCCAAGTTTAGAATAAATTTGAGTAAACAAATCTTAAAAATAAGCTCATGCAAAACTTGAATTTGGCTTTTATCTGTTAAGAAGAAAAGTTTTCTTAAAATGTTGAGCTACTTCTGATAAGATCTTAAGTTTCTTTGCCTTTAAGTAATCTGTATTTGCTTTTGAAATCTGCTCATGGATTCTAACAGTTCTTTTGACCTTCAGCTAATTTTGAGATGCTATATTTGTGGCTCCCAAGTCACCTCAAACAAAATTATTTAATTGCTGTTTTAAGTTACATAGAATACCTATAAGTCTAATATGTCCTGATAAAATGTTATCTGTCATAATTCTAGTTACTAAAAAAATTATCACAGCAATTACTAAGATTCTTTTGTCAATTACATTGACATCAATGTTTAATCATGACCTTTTAAGTCTTTTTGTGATTTATACACAATTATTATTATACTCATAAATCTCAGATTATACTGGGGAACTGGGTATATTCAAAAGCAGAGACATTACTTTCCCGACTAAGGTCCATCTAGTCAAGGTATGGTTTTTCCTGTGGTCATGTATAGATGTGAGAATTGGACTGCGAAGAAGGCTGATCGTCGAAGAATTGATGCTTATAAACTGTGGTGTTGGAGAAGACTCTTGAGAGTCCCTTGGACTGCAAGGAGATCCAACCAGTCTATTCTGAAGGAGATCAACCCTGGGATTTCTTTGGAGGGAATGATGCTGAGGCTGAAACTCCAGTACTTTGGCCACCTCATGTGAAAAGTTGACTCATTGGAAAAGACTCTGATGCTGGGAGGGATTGGGGGCAAGAGGAGAGGGGGACAACCAAGGATGAGATGGCTGGATGGCATCACGGACTTGATGGTCGTGAGTCTGAGTGAACTCCGGGAGATGATGATGAACAGGGAGGCCTGGCATGCTGCGATTCATGGGGTCGCAAAAAGTTGGACACGACTGAGCGACTGAACTGAACTGAACTGAACTGAAGGGAAAATTTGACGACTTAATTACAAATTAACTAGAGGATTGGTTGAGTGAATTGGTGAATATGGTTATAATGTTTATAGGTTTTATCTGAATTGTTACTGGGTTTTTTTTTTTTTTTTTAGGTATAGGGAAGTCCCCTAATGTTGGTTATGATTTATGGCAATTTTTAAAACTACATTCTGAGGGAGAGGGAGAGGGAGAGGGTGGGATGATTTGGGAGAATGGCATCGAAACATGTATACTATCATGTAAGAAACGAATCGCCAGTCTGTGTTCGATGCAGGATGCAGGATGCTTGGGGCTGGTGCACGGAGATGATCTGGAGGGATGATGTGGGGTGAGAGGTGGGAGGGGGGTTCATGTTTGGGAGCTCATGTACACCCGTGGTGGCTTCATGTCAATGTATGCCAAAACCAGTACAGTACTGTAAAGTAAAATAAAGTAAAAATAAAAATAAATAAATAAATAAATAAAACCACTGACCTGAGGGAAGCCATGGAGATGAACAGAAAAGAGTTTTGAGCTCAAAGCCCTGGGGAGGGGCTCAAAGAAACTGGAGGAGAACCAGGAGAGGAGTGTCCTGGAAGGCAAGGGGCAGGGGATTCCAGAAAAAAGTTGTCTCCTGCAGCAAGAACTGATATGGTACCATGCCTAAGGAGAGGGTGACAAAAAAATAAATAAATAAAAATAAAACTGTATTCGTGGGTAAAATTAAGGGATTTTTTTTTCTTTTTTCTCTACCTGGTCCCTCCAGAAATTGGAGACTTTTGGGTTTTGAGAAGCCTAATCAGCTGAATGGGAAAGACTGTCTCTCTCTTTTTCATGTATAGGATTCTCAATATTTTTGGGACCTCTAGAAAAGAAAACTCCACTGAGGTTGAGCCTGATGTCAGGTTTTTGGCTTGACTTTCTTGGCTTTGAGAGACCTATTGGGAATTCAGTCTGAGACTCCTAGAGTTCCACCACAGCCAGTGTGGAGGAGACTTTATGGTCAATTGACCAGATTTATTTTGCAAGCAGATTAGTTTTCATTAGCTGTGTTTGGTTGAAATGAGAGCAATTTCAGAGAGAACAATATGTTTCAGTGGGTGTGAAATTCTAATTCTCTTTATTGAGGTCTGTAATCACTAAAATTTACTTCCCAGATAGTTCCTTGTTGCTATATTTTTGAAAAGTTTAATTGAGTTATTACAAAGATACTCTAAATTTGTATCTGAAACTTATCTCAGGAATCTATCTGTGAATGAAGGTCACATGGTCCATGATCTGTAGCCAGAAGAATACTAGGTCATTTAAATTTAAAGGTTCACTAATATTGAGGACAATTAAACCACACTAGGGATAACCAGCCGAGTAACACTAAGAAAGTGGGCTGGGTGCCTTATGGACAATGACAATATACAATTTACCTTAAAGGATTGATATAGCTCAGACTAATTCAGATGGCCTGGAATATGCTGCTGCTGCTGCTGCTGCTGCTAAGTCGCTTTCAGTCGTGTCTGACTCTGTGTGACCCCAGAGACGGCAGCCCACCAGGCTCCCCCATCCCTGGGATTCTCCAGGCAAGAACACTGGAGTGGGTTGTCATTTCCTTCTCCAATGCATGAGAGTGAAAAGTGAAAGTGAAGTCACGCAGTCATGTCCGACTCTTAGTGACCCCATGGACTGCAGCCTACCAGGCTCCTCCATCCATGGGATTTTCCAGGTAAGAGTACTGGAGTGGGGTGACATTGCCTTCTCTGTGGAATATGCTAGACTGCACCTAATGTAAGTTCTTAATTTAAATTCTTAATTATGACTTTACTAATACTGCTAGCTATATTATTTTTATATTGCCTGTTTTACAAAATTGTCTCTTGTGTTACCAAATGTGTGACTGAGCCTCTGTTAAAATGAGGGTGTATAGTTCCATATGAGATTAATAATTGTAACAGTGTAACTGTAGATATGGAAAAAAGCAAAAAGAGAAAATATTATCCTAGATCATAAGAGACAGGTGGCCTGGAGACCTTTGGCTACCTGGACCTTAATAAGGCCTAGTTCAGTAATAGGCCACTGAGTGGTCTATCAACAAATCTTTGTCAGATCTGGGAGTGAGCATTCCTAGCCCCACAGTATGAAATAGTCATGAATGCCTTCCAAGTCATCATTGAATTTATAACCCTGAAGGGGCCCTGCCAACTGAAAAATAGCACTTGCCATCCACCTCTGCAAGGATTAAGTCAATGGCCACTGCAGTCATTGACCTTCAAGACCCCCTGAAAGGAGTTCAGGGTGGAGGTCAAGAAAAAGACACTCATACTCTGAAAATAACTGGCAGAACAGGCCTTGAGATGGTGAGAAATTTCAGAAGATTTTATGAGCCCAATTATTATTATATCTCATCATACCCAGAAAAGCACTGAAACCTTAACAGTGACATATGCTTTGGCCATTAAGGAGAAAAATGCAATTAAAAGTCAAAAATGAAGTTAATGATGGTTCAGACAGTCAAGGTAAAACTAAGTGGCTATTGTGAATTTTCAGGTACATTCTTGTATTGCGTGAGGACTTTAATTTTTTGAACTGTGTCAGAATAGGGGATGATGCCAGACGTGGTCAAAGCAGCACCTGCTGAAAGATGGCAGCTGTAACCTTACTCTTTCAAGGTCTCCTAACAAGTATGAAAATTTTAGACAATAAAATTGCTTTAGATCAGGTATTAACAAAAAAGGAGATGGGTAGTGACCGATAACTCCTGTTATGTATATATTAATACCATATCAGAAGTTAAAACCTACTTGGGAATAGTTAGACAACTGGCACAAGTCTCCCTTGATGTGCCAGGTCCTAACTGGGTTTCAGGCTAATTCTCCCTGATTCCAAAGAGAATGAAATCTATTTTGCTTATTAAAGTCCCAGTTGTCATTCCTCCAACAACTTCCGATTGGATCTGCTGCACAAAATGGGTGGACCAAGGGATGGAGATATTAATCATTCAAGACTCAGACCCAGGACTTGGTACTCAGATATATCTAATTTGATATCCGTTCCCTTACTCCCCAATTTTAGTCAGGACTAATCCCTATTTCAGTCTCCCCAGATAGCACAGTGATAAAGAATCCACCTACAAATGCAAGAGACGCAGGAGATTTAGGTTCTATCCATGGGTCAGGAAGATCCCCTGGAGTAGGAAATGGCAACCCCTCAAGCATTCTTGCCTAGAAAATTCCATGGACAGAAAAGCTTGGCAGGCTACAGCCCATAGGGTTTTAAAGAGTTGGACACACCTGAGTACAGCACAGCACATGCCCTAATTCAACAGGAAATAATCAGAGTGATTGTTGTCCCATTCACTGAAAGATTTGGAAAAGGTTAAAAGGGGGCAATTGACACCAAGTCTACTAAAACCAAGTTCCTCTGCTGAATTTGTGATTAATGTCTCTATCTAAAATAATTGTCCCCTTTCTTGTCCAGTGCTTGTTCTCTTTAGGATTGAAGGTTATCCAAGAAAAGTGAGGATTGAAGACAAAAAGGACGTTCTGGGGCTCATTGACACAAAAGCCTTTATGTGCCCCCTTTGTGTAGAAAATAGGATTTAGCCTCCATGCCCTTCACTGAGTTCCAATGGGCAGGTGCTAACCAGGGAAGGGAAATAATTCAGAGACAAAGCAGGAGCAGCCGAAAAATAATAGTGCAGCCTTGGGACAAGGTCTTGGTTTCCCTTCAAGGGATTGCTGTTGTTCAGTCACCAAGTAATGTTTGAGACTTCACAACCACATGGACTGCAGCATACCAGGCTTCCCTGTCTCTCACCATCTCCTTCAGTTTGCCCAAGTTCATGCCCATTGAATTGGTGATGCCATCCAACCATCTAATCCTCTGTTGCCCTCTTCTTCTGCCTTCAGTCTTGCCCAGCATCAGGGTCTTTGCCAATGAGTCAGTTATTTGCATCAGGTGGCCAAATTAGTGGACCTTCAGCATCAGTCCTCCCAAAGAGTATTCGGGGTTGACATCCTTTAGGATTGATTAGTTTGATCTTGCTTTCCAAGGTACTCTCAAGAGTCTTCCCCAGCACCACAGGAAAGCGTCAGTCTTCAGTGTTCTGCCTTCTTTATTTTCCAGCTCTCACATCCATACATGACTATTGGAAAGACCATAACCTGAACTAAATGGACCTTTGTTGGCAAAGTGATATCTTTGCTTTTTAATACAATGTCTATGTTTGTCATAGCTTTCCTTCCAAGAAGCAATTGTCTTCACATTTCAAGGCTGAAGTCACCATCCACAGTGATTTTAAAGACCAAGAAGAGGAAATCTTCCACTGCTTCCACTTTTTCCCCTTCTATTTGCCAAGAAGGGATGGGACCAGATGCTATGATCTTAAGTGTGTGTGTGTGTTTTTTTTTAATATTGAGTTTTAAGCCAACTTTTTCACTCTCCTCCTTCACGCTCATCAGCAGTCTCTTTAGTTCCTCTTCACTTTATGCCATTAGAGTGGTATTATTTGCATATCTGAAGTTGGTGGTATTTCTCCTGGCAAACTTGATTCCAGCTTGTAATTCCTCCAGCCCAGCATTTATCTTGATGTGCTCTGTGTATAAGTTAAATAAACAGTGTGACAATAACACAGCCTTGTTCTACTCCTTTCTCAATCCTGAACCAGTCAGTTTTTCCATACAGGGTTCTAATTCTTGCTTCTTGACCTGCATACAGGTTTCTCAGGAGACAGGTAAGATGATCTGGTATTCTCACCTCTTTAAGGGTTTTCCACAGTTTGTTATGATCCACAGAAAGGCTTTAGTGGATGAAACAATGAAACAGAAGTAGATGTTTCATGGAATTCCTTACTTTCTCTATGACCCAGTGAATGTTGGCAAGTTGATTTCTGGTTTCTCTTCCATTTCTAAACCCAGCTTGCTCATCTAGAAGTTTTCGGTTCATGTAATGCTGAGCCTAGCTTGGAGGATTTTAAGCACACTCTTACTCTCATGGGAGATGAGTGCAATTATACAGTACAATTGTCAAAAAACTGCCCTTCTTGGAAATTAGGATGAGTATTGACCTTTTCCAGTCCTATGGGCACTACTGGGTTTTCCATATTTTTTGACATATTGAATGCAGCCCTTTAACAGCATTGTCTTTTAGGATTTTAAATAGCTCTGCTGGAATTCCATCACCTCCACTAGCTTTATTGGCAGCAGTGCTTCTTAAGGCCTACTTGCCTTCACACTCCAGAATGTCTGGAGAGACTACACCATCATGGTTATCTGCATCATTAAGATCTTTTTTGTACAGTTTTTCTGTTTATTCTTTCCATCTCATCTGCTTCTATGAGATCTTTACCATTTCTGTCCTTTATTTGCCCATCTTTGGATAAAATGTTCCTTTGATATTTCCGATGTTCTTGAAGAGATCTCTAGCTTTACCTTTTCTGTTGTCATCCTCTATTTATTTGCATTGTTCATTGATGAATACCTTCTTGTCTCTTCTTGCCATTCTCTGGAACTCTGCGTTTAGATAGGTGTAACCATTCCCTTTCTCCCTTGCTTTTCACTTCTCTTCTTTCCACAGCTACTTGTAAAGCCACCTGAGATAACCACTTTGCCTTCTTTTCATTTTTTTCCCCCTTTGAGATGGTGTTGTTCACTGCCTCCTGTAAAGGATTATGAGCTTCTGTCCATAGTCCTTCAGGCGCTTTTTACTAGATCTAATCTATTGAATCTATTTGTCACCTCCGTTGTATTTTCATAGGGAATATGACTGAAATCATACCTGACAGACCTAGTGGTTTTCTCCACTTTCTTTAGTTTCAGCCTGAATTTTGCCGTGAGGAACTGGTGATCTGAGCCAGAATCAGCTGCAGATCTTATTTTTGCTGACTGATAGTTCCTCCATCTTCAGTTACAAAGAATGTAGTAAATCTGATTTTGATATTGACCATTTGGTGATGTTCATCTATAAAATTGTCTCTTGTATTGTTGAAAAGGGGTGTTTGCCATGACCAGTGCATTCTCTTGGCAGAATTCTGTTAGTTTTTGCTCCGCTAATTTTTTTTTTTTTTTTTTGCTCTAAGTACTAACTTGTCTGTTACTCCAGGTATTTCTTGATTTCCTACTTTTCATTCCAATCCCCTATGATGAATAGGACATGTTTTTTTTTTTTTTGATGTTAGTTCCAGGAGGTCTTCTAGGTCTTCTAGGTCTTCATAGAACTGATTAATTTCAGCATCTTTGGTGTTAGTTTTGGATCATAGACTTGGATTACTGTGATGTTGAATGGTTTGCCTTGGAAATGAACTGAGATCATTCTGTCATTTTTGAGGTTTCATCCAGGTACCACCATAAAGGACAAAAATGGTATTGTCCTAACAGAAGCAGAAGATATTAATAAAAGATGATAAGAATACATAGGATAACTATACAAAAAAAAAAATCTTCATGACCACGATGGTGTGATCATTCACCTAGAGTCAAACATCTTGGAATGTGAAGTCAAATGGGCCTTAGGAAGCATCACTATGAACAAAGTTCGTGGAGGTGATGGAATTCTAGTTGAGGTATTTCAATCCTAAGAGATGATGCTGTGAAAGTGCTGCACTCAATATGCCAGAAAAGTTTGAAAACTCAGCAGTGGCCATAGGACTGGAAAAGTCAGTTTTCATCCCAGTCCCAAAGAAAGGCAATGGCAAAGAATATTCAAACTACCATACAATTACAATCATCTCACACGCTAGCAAAATAATGCCCAAGCCAGGCATTCAACAGTACATGAACTGTTAACTTCTAGATGTTCAAGCTGGATTTAGAAAAGGCAGAGGAACCAGAGATGAAATTGTCAACATTGGTTGGATCATTGAAAGAGCAAGAGAGTTCCAGAAAAACATCTACTTCTTCTTTATTGAAATATGCCAAAGCTTTTGACTGTGTTGATTACAACAAACTGTGGAAAATTCTTGAAGATTTGAAAATGCCAGTCCACCTTACCTACCTTCTGAGAAATCTATATGCAGGTCAAGAAGAAACAGTTAGAACTGGACATGGAACAACAGATTGTTTCCAAATCAGGAGCATGCCAACTCTGCATATTATCACCCTGATTATTTATGAAAAATGCCATGCTGGATGAAGCACAAGGTGGAATCATGATTGCCAGGAGAAATATCAATAACCTCAGATATGCAGATGACACCACCCTTATAGAAGAAAGTGAAGAACCAAAGAGCCTATTGATGAAAGTGAAAGAGGAGAGTGAAAAAGTTGGCTTAAAACTCAACATTCAGAAAACTAAGATCATGGCATCTGGTCCCATCACATCATGGCAAATAGATCGGGAAACAATAGAAACAGTGACAGATTTTATTTTCTTGGGCCCCAAAATCACTGCAGATAGTGACTGCAGCCATGAAATTAAAAACGCTTGCTCCTTGGAAGAAAAGTTATGACCAGCCTAGACAGCATATTAAAAAGCAGAGACATTGCTTTTCCAACAAAGGTCTGTCTAGTCATAGCTATAGTTTTTCCAGTAATCATCTATGGATGTGAGAGTTGGACTATAAAGAAAGCTGAGTGCCAAAGAATTGATGCTTTTGAACTACAGTGTTGGAGAAGACTCTTGAGAGTCCCTTGGACTGCAAGGAGATCCAACCAGTGCATCCTAAAGGAAATGAATCCTGAATATTCATTGGAAGGACTGATGCTGAAGCTGAAACTACAACACTTTGGCCACCTGATGTGAGGAACTGACTCATTGGCAAAGACCCTGATGCTGGGGGAAATTTAAGGCAGGAGGAGAAGGGGATGACAGAGGATAAGATGGTTGGATGGCATTACTGAATCAATGTACATGAATTTGAGTAAGCTCTGGGAGATGGTGATGGACAAGGAAGCCTGGTGTGTTGCAGTCCATGGGGTCACAAAGAGTTGGACACGACTGAGCAACTGAACTGATTGACCAAGTACCACATGTCTTGTTGATTATGATGGCTATTCCATTTATTTTATGTGATTCTTGCCAACAGTAGTAGATATAATAGTTATTCGACTTAAATTCACCCATTCCCATTCATTTTACTTCACTGATTCCTAAGATGTCAGTGTTTACTCTTGCCATCTCCTGCTTGACCATGTTCAATTTACCTTGATTCATGGACCTAACATTCCAGGTTCCTATGCAATACTGTTCTTTACAGCATTGGGTTTTACTTTCATCACTGAACATATCCAAACTGATCATCATTTCCAGTTTGGCTCAGCTGCTTCATTCTTCCTGGAGCTTAGTTAGGTGTTGTCCTCCATTTTTCCCCAGTAGAATATTGGACATCTTCTGACCTATGGAGCTCATCTTTTGGTGTCGTATTTTTTGGCCCTTTTATATAGTTCATTGGGTTCTCACAGCTAATGTACTGGAATTGATTTCATTTCCCTGTTTCAGTGGATCATGTCTTGTCAGGACTTTTCAGTATGACCTGTCCATCTTGGGTGGGCCTACATGGCATGACTCATAATTTCATTGAGTTATGCAACCCCCTGCACAACAACAAGACAGTGATGCATGAAGGGGCCTCAAGGGATGCACATAACAATAACTTTAAACTCTACTTCAGAACTGAAATCCCCACAAAATGGAAGATGTTAACTATTTGATGAAGCATTTATCATTCCAGAGGTCACAGTTTGCCCATCAGTACCTGACACCAGATGATCTATGCTTTGAATAAATGTGGACCCTGCATAGCACCGTAATCCTTAGTAGCAGCCCCAACCCCAACCACAAAACCCCTCACAAACCCCCCTGGCTCAGGGCACACAGTTTTGAGGGTGTTAACCCATATTGGCCCCTTTTGTTTGATAAAGAATTAAAGCTATTCCTTTCTTCATCCAAAACTCCATCTCTGAGATTTAGTTTGGTGTCAGGGTTAGTTCAGTCAGTTCAGTCACTCAGTCGTGCCCGACTCTTTGCAACCCCATGAATCACAGCACACCATGCCTCCCTGTCCATCAGCAACTCCCAGAGTTCACTCAAACTCATGTCCATCGAGTCAGTGATGCTATCCAGCCATCTCATCCTCTGTCATCACCTTCTGCTCCTGCCCCCAATCCAACTCTTCGCATGAGGTGGCCAAAGTATTGGAGTTTCAGCTTCAGCATCAGTCCTTCCAATGAACACCCAGGACTGATCTCCTTTAGTATGGACTGGTTGGATCTCCTTGCAGTCCAAGGGACTCTCAATAGTCCTCTCCAACACCACAGTTCAAAAGCATGAATTCTTCGGTGCTCAGCTTTCTTTATAGTCCAACTCTCACATCCATACATGACCACTGGAAAAACCATAGCCTTGACTAAACGGACCTTTGTTGGCAAAGTAATATCTCTGCTTTTCAATATGCTATCTAGGTTGGTCATACTTTCCTTCCAAGGAGTAAGCATCTTTTAATTTCATGGCTGCAATCACCATCTGCAGTGATTTTGGAGCTCAAAAAATAGTCTGACACTGCTTCCACTGTTTCCCCATCTATTTCCCATGAATTGATGGGTCCAGATGCCAGTACAGAAGCTAAATTTGGCTTCACAAATAGAGAAGAAAATAGAGTTTAAGAACAGAATTTCAGGACAAGTACAATTTGTTAATTTGTCAATAACTATGTATTATGATTAAATTAAATTTCAAAATCAAATAACTGGAGTACAAAATAAGCTATTAATCATCTTTAAAGTTTTTAAAAATAACAAAATAAAGTCTTGCTTATATTATATAAAATATTAATTTCACAATATCTTTAACTCTGGATATACTTGTCCCTTCAAAAGATATTCAGAACCTTACCAGAACTTGAGTAAATGATAAGAATTTTATTTCAGACTTTAAGTGAATTTGTATAAATCTTCTATTTTCCATATTGTATACTTACACTGCCTCCAAATTTGTTGATTAAGCATTTCTGAAAGTTTATAATATTTTCTTTTCTGTTTTAAAACAAGGAAGTTGAGAAATAAGTATTATTTGTTGATCTTATAAGCAATTCAAAATAGAACACTTGCAAAATAACCCATCAAGTTGTCAACTTTCTTCTTCACTTTGCATTTGTGGAGAATGTAAGCATTACCTCTAAGTGATATGATTGCTTTCACATTTCAAAATATACCCTTATAATGAAGTTAATAGAAAATATGTATAACAAAACACTTCAGTATCGTGTAATAGTTCTGTCTGCACCTAACAGTATAATTTATGTCTTATAATTCATAATTCATGTCTTACAATAAATCCCAAGATATCCCTATTGTTTTATTTCCAAAACTATTTCCCCTACTCTAATTTTTGACATGTGAAATCAGATATAAAATAACTGAAGATATACAATATGTGTATTTTTAATTGCAAATAATATTTAGGATATTTTATCTCATTCCTAATCAGTTTATCCTCCTAATGCCCACCCAACACATTCAATTTTTTGTTACATGTTACTTCTGTCATATGATCTGTAGCTTCAAAATTAGACCAGAAGACTAGTAGTACCTAAAATATGTAGAATTAGAAAACCATATCCAGTTAAGTTGCAATGAATTTAGTTATCAATTAATCATATGTATGTATGTGAGAGTTGAACCATAAAGAAGGCTGAGTGCCTGAAAATTGATGCTTTTAAACTGTGGTGCTGAAGGAGACTCTTGAGAGCCCCTTGGACAACAAGTAGATCAAACTAGTCAATCTAAAGGAAATAAACCTGGGTTATTCATTGGAAGGACTGATGCTGAAGCTCCAATATTTTGGCCACCTGATGTGAAGAGCCAAGTCATTAGAAAAGGCCCTAATGCTGGGAAAGATTGAAGGCAGGAGGAGAAGGGGACCATACAGGATGAGATGGCTGGATGGCATCACCAACTCAATTGGCATGACTTGGAGAAATCTCCAGGAGATGGTGAAGGACAGGGGTTCTGCAGTCCAAGGGGTGACAATTGTACATGACTTAGCGACTGAACTGACCTGAACTGAAATTACACATTAAATGTATACATTTAAATATCAAGTAATTATATATTTTAAACTGATAATGAAAGCAAATCAATTGTTCTGCTAAAATGTTTCTTAATGTACTTTAAACCATAGAGCCAACTTTATGTATTACAAATAATAACTTCCAACCAATTCAGTTACATACATTTCATTGAAACAATGTTTAAGAATCACAGACTAAAAAGTGAAAGCTTTATCACCTTACAATCAAAAGCAGTGAGCTTTAAACTTCAAGCAACCTAGTGGCAATTCTGTCATGTCCCACTTTTCTTGGTGGGAAGTTGTCAAGAACAGTTGATATTTTTTAAACTTACTATCTCATTTTTTCCCAGTTCATGAGCCTCATGTAGATATTATGTTAAACTGTAGGACAGAAAGAAGAGGACAGCCACAGCCCTATTAAAGTGTATACCACAGCGTTTGTAAATAATATTATTCATGGTATTAAAGGACCCTGAATTTCTAAAAAGAAATGTCTAATATCTCATTTCCTCAGTTTTCTTTTTTACCTTTCTTTCTCTTGCATCTAATAGTATCTAACTAATTTGGGACAATAAGGAATGTGTGTGTTCAGGTGTGCTCAGTTGCTTCCATCCTGCATATCTTTCCGACTTCATGAACTGTAATCCACCAGGCTCCCCTGTCCATGGGATTCTCTAGGTGAGAATACTGAGTGCATTGTCATGTCCTGCTCCAGAGGATATTCCTGATCCAGGGATTGAACCGAGGCCTCTGGTGTCTCCTGAATTGCAGACGAATTCTTTACCACTGAGTCACCAGGGAGACCCTACAATAAAGGATAATATTAATTAATTGCCCTAGTGTTGGCAAGACTACCGTTCTTATATTAGAATGAAAAGTAGTGAAGGAATATAGTACTGCTACATCCATTTAACTACAAAAGTCAGAAGTCATTTTTTTTTTCACAAATGCAAAAATGAAAATTCTTTAGTGAAAAGGCATTTTCAGATATTTTACAAAGCTTCTACCAGAGGGTGTTTAGTTAATACTGTCAATCAACTAGTGCTTTCTGTGAAGTCTTATATAATAGTTGTGAAAGTAAAAATAATAATAAATAAATGATAAATGGTTAAAAAAGTTAAGAAAGAAATTAAATTATAAAATGTTTATATTAGTGTTTATTAACAAACAAAATTTTCATCTTTTGTCTTGATTTGACTGGTCATTTCTATTCTAATTCTATTTTGATTATTAACTTGAAGGCATGAAGGTTCAAGCTACACAGATCATTTCCTTCCAGACATTTGACTTTTCTGTCCTTCTTGTAGAAGAATAGAAGATTTTTGAATATCAATGTATGTTCTGTATTCTTTAATTGATAGTTTGAGCTACAATAGAAACTTTGGAATTTTTAATAATAGTTGAGGTTCCATCAGCTGTGCTCCTACCAGACTGAGCCTAGAGGCACGCTTTATAAAATAGCAGTCAGCTGTGCTCAGAAGCTTGCCTGGGGTATATAAGAAGTCATATTTTGGCTGTCATGGCTTAGCTGTAGTGTGTCTCATGCCTTATGCTAATGGCAGTGACTAACAGTTGTCATTATCCTCACTAAATCTCATAAAATAGTTTCTCAGGAGAGACAAATAGCTGGAATACTAAAAGTTAAATTGGTTTTTAAAAATGGAATATTAAGCACAGTACAAGAGGTGGAGTGAATAATTTACTCTGAATATGTTTGACAACTGATAACGTTGTTAAATCTGCCATGAACCTAACTGATATTCCATATGTGAATGCCATGGGCTTCCCCAGTGGCTCACATTGTAAAGAATTCACCTGTAATACAGGAAACCTGGGTTAGATTTCTGGGTCAGGGAGATCCCCTGGAGAAAGGAATGACTATCCACTTCAGGATTTTTACCCGGAGGAGCCCATGGACAGAGGAGCCTGGTGGGCTACAATCTTCGGGGTCAAAAAGGGTAGGACACAGAGTGACTAAAACACTCATGGGAATGCCTTATAGAGCCTGCATGTGTGACTGCATAATGCTTTAAAGTTGTTTGTCTCCTCTGGGAATATAGGTAAAAATGTTTGATAGAAAAACAAAAGCTAGAATAAATCTGACAATAACTGTTTGGAGGTTCAATATTTTTGGCAATGAAAGTGAGTCCCCTTATCCATTTATGATTTCATGTATGCACTCTCTTTACAAGACAGATATGGAACACTTCATTATGGACCCCAAAAGAAAGTCTTAAATGGATGAGACATCTCTTTGCATATGATAGAAGCTAAATGGGACATTAAATTAAAGTCAAACAAGTGTGGAGCTTTTAGTTTTCTTCTTAATTGTAGCAGCATAACATAACATGTCAATTCTTTTATGCACATGATTTTCATATGTCTTAATCAACAGAACCTGAGGTTGAGAATTTCTGTATATTACCAGAAAATCAATTAATAAGGAAATATCCATGATTTTAGAGAAGATGAGGAATATTCACACTATTTCTGGTAATAAGTGGGTAGGAGACAAAAAGTTCCTGAAGAGAGGAAATGCCATCCACCATACCTAATGAATTTTTACAGAGCCTTTGTCTAAAGACTTATTATAGTCATCCTTCCCAATATACTGTTTTTGTATTAGACGGAAAGTTTAGTTTTATTAGACAGAAGGTCAATACATAGTGTGCTTCCAATATATGTCTGAAGAATTAAATTGGTTGAAATGGAGCAAAGTGGAGCAGAATATGATAGACTAGGACCATGCTTATTTGTTCTCTCCTAAATGTCTGATTTGTTCTAAAAATTAATAAGGAAAAATAAATATATGATTGGATGAGTGGCCAGTGGTACAGCTCAAAACAAATTTATAAAAGAGTGTTATATTATGCAGGAGAATTTACATCTTGTGTAAATTAGAATGGAGAAGGCGATGGCACCCCACTGCAGTACTCTTGCCTGGCAAATCCCATGGACAGAGGGAAAAAATAAACAAGATTCTGTTTTCTTCTTTATACATATTTTTATTAAAAAAAGAACTTAAAGTATAAATTAAAGTAGCTTTGTTTAATGAGACAGGAAATTTTGTAGGAGAAAGGAACAGGCTGCTTGGAAATAATTGTTAGATTATTCTCTCTGACTGCATATTTCCCTAACCAGGTTAGTTATTAGTATATATAGTACAGGAATTCCCTTGTAGCTCAGTAGGTAAAGAATCTGCCAGCAATGCAGGAGACCTGGGTTCAATTCCTGGGTCCTGGATAGGAAAGATTCCCTGAAGAAGGAAATGGCAACCCACTCCAGTATTCTTGCCTGGGAAATCCCAGGGACACAGGAGACTGGTAGGCTACAGTTTATGTGGTCACAAGAGTTGGATACAACTTAGCAACTAAACCATTCTGAAATTTTCACTTGAAAGTACATAAAATTTTAAAAGTGAAAGTGTATCTCCTAGGACCTGATCTTCACAAATACCTTGGATGAGAATAAGTTAGAAAAAGGAAAGACAGTTATAAATACTATAGAAACAGCCCACCTCCTTCCATTTTGTCTCAGAGGAGTTTGGAAGGAAGCAGCATCATAATTTCATGCTCACCTTGAATCTGACCCACACATAACATCTTTCTAATTTACTGCTGCTGCTGCTGCATCGCTTCAGTCGTGTCCGACTCTGTGCGACCCCAGAGATGGCAGTCCACCAGGCTCCCCCGTCCCTGGGATTCTCCAGGCAAGAATACTGAAGTGGGTTGCCATTTCCTTCTCCAATGCATGAAAGTGAAAAGTGAAAGTGAAGTCGCTCAGTCCTGTCTGACCCTCAGCGACCCCATGGACTGTAGCCTACCAGGCTCCTCTGTCCATGGGATTTGCCGGGCAAGAGTACTGGAGTAGGGTGCCATCGCCTTCTCTGTTCTAATTTACACAAGATGTAAATTCTCCTGCATAATATAACACTCTTTTATAAATTTGTTTTGAGCTATAAAATCTGTTGTTGATAAGGTGACCATGCATCCTGTCCCAGGGTAATTATTAAGAACATCACCTTTCAGTCTCAGAGGTGTCCTAATATGGAGGATGAATTACAGTTAACTTATCTATAAATAATAATAAAATGCTAATAAGATAACCTTTATTGGAAGCTTGCAATGTGTCAGACACTGAAATTCTTTCATGTGTAATGAATTCTTTGAAATATCCCAATGAGAAAGGTTTTTCATAATTGAGGAAACATCGAGATAGAGCATGGATAGAGTTAAACAGCAAGGTTTCTTCTCAAAGTCAGCAAACTTGATGAAAGTCTGGTTCTATAACAATAGATGCTAGAAGGTGATATACTATCTTCCTATTTGCTGATTGACATAATAAACTTGCTTTTACTTAAAAAATCCAAAGAATACCAATAGTTCTAATTTGTTATACTTCTTAGCTTGTTATAATCATATTTTATATAGTTCATTTTGAGGTAGAAAAAGAGTATTGAACTGAACTAAAAGTCAGCTGGTTTGTAGTTCAGGATGCCACTATCACCAACTTAATGATAATAATGATGGCTTGTTAAATAACTAGTTTATGCCAGGTACTGCACATGGGATTTCCCCTGTGTTTTCTCACTGACCCTTATAAGAGATCTGTGAAGCAGAACATATGCACCCCACAAATGTGTATGAATTGCTTTAGACTAGAATTGGTTCAGAGATATAAAATGAAGATTGGAGGATGAAATAATTTCAGCAGGCCTCTCAATCACTGATATCAGTATGTGAGGCATAGAATTTAAATGCTGAGGAAAATTCATGGGGGCAGAGATTTCCCTTATACCTTATATTTATATTAGCTATCATATATATTGAGTGTTTACTCTGAAGGGTATGAATTTTATTAACTTTTATCTTTTGTTTTTCTCCTCACCATAATCCAAATAAGAAAACTGGGGGGAGAACAAGTTGGTGGAGGAGTAGGTGGAAGTGGAGTGCATCTCTCTCCATGGATGCATCAGGAATACACCTTCAGACACAAAAGTGCATGCAGAACACCAGCTGAGAGCAGACAGGAGTATCTGACCAGTAGAGATGCAAAATTCAGTAGGATGAAGGAACTAGGGGAAAAATGAGAGTGTTGGTAGGACCTGATCTGCACCTAGCAGGTGGGGGAACTGGAACAGGCGTCCGATCCCCACATTGTGGCAGTTGTCTGAGTCATAGGAGAAACATTTAAGGCTGAGAGTGAAATAGCTGATCTGTGGCAGCCTAAATGAAATGAGAATCAGACAGTCTTTGCCAGAGCCAGACATACCCTGGACAGAGACATAGATCCCCTTCAAGGCGCAACAGCTGGGAGCTGGAGTTTGGGGATTGTGGAGCAAACCCAGGGTGAGTTCTGCTGTTGACTGTGGAGAGATGGATTGAGGGAAAGTGAGGAAGGAGATTGTAGTGGAAAATTCCTGTGGAGGAAGCCAGACAGCCATGGATACTGCTGAGTCACATGTAGTAGGTGGAGCCATCACCATAGCCTCTCACCCTCCACTTGTCAACATAGGCAGCTGAACAATAGAGAGGCTGGCCCATCAAGGTATCAAGCACCTGATGCACTGAACTAGAGTAGGACTCCAAGGCGGGTGGCGGATTACTCTAAGTAACTGATGCACCGATCTACAGAGTAGGACCCAAGCCAGGGGGGCCCTTCTATATGCCTGACAAGCCAAACAATAGAGAAGGACTTCAGGCAAGGGGGACCTCTGAGTGCCTGAATGGCAAAGCTACAGAGAAAGACTGGCCAAAGAGGTCTGATCTCCAGCTACAAGAGGCTCAAAAAAAAAAAAAAAAAAAGACTCTGATAGGGCCATAACTCTTGCCACGGAGGCAGTCTGTGTCCCTGCACACTTGGCACCACCAGTGTCCCCGGGCCAAACAGCTGAGCCACCTTCACACTCAACCCTCACTGGGGCAGAGCTGCCACGTGATGGTGGGGGTGGGGAATCTTGCATCTAGGTATGCAGGGTCACTTCAGCAGTGTCTGACTCTTTGTGATCCTGTGGGCTGTGGCCTTTCAGGCTTCTCTGTTGGAGAAGGGATTCTCCAGGCAAGAATACTGGAACATATTGGCCAATACTGGTCACCATAAGCATTTAGAGCACTATATTTCCTGCTGTCCTAGCTGCCAGCCCCTCTGAGTATCTGGTGCTGCCAGAACCCCTGCGACCCAAGCAGCTGTACCAACATCCACACCCGGCCCTCTCAGGGGCAAACCCAAGTCCTCCAGGGCAGCCTCAGGAGCAAACCCTAGTGGATGACCCACATGCAGAAGTGCAAATAAAACTACAATTGAAACTCAGGGGCAGTGTGACTAAGGAAGAAGACCCAAAACTTTCCTACTAGCAGTACAAGCTGCAGATTAAATCCACATGATCAGTTAGGCAGATTCTGTGTCTACAGAATATATAAAAAGACATTGAGAGCTCCCACAAATGAAAATGCACTAGTTCTGATAGCTGTGGACATTGGAGGCATAGAAGTAGGACCGGATTAGAATCTGAGCTGCTCCCACAATAGGTCCAGAGATCAGTACAGTGTTGGAGAGCATCCTAAGCAGGTGAGGTGGACTGTGACTTCCAGCAAATGAAAGGACTCTGGCAGCACTGACTCAAGAAAAATATTTATTATGTTTTGCTTTGTGCTGTAGATTCTTTTGGATTTCTTTCTTTCTTTCTTTTTCCTTTTTCCTCCCCTCTGTGGTAGTTGTCAATTTTATTGGCACTATGAAATCTAATTAAGCTTTGAATTTTTTTCTTTTTTTTCTCAGACCCATTTTTTAATATAAATTTACTTATTTTAATTGGAGGTTAATTACTTTACAATATTGTATTGGTTTTGCTATACATCAACAAGAATCTGCCACAGGTATACACGTGTTCCCCATCCTGAACCCCCCTCCCTCCTCCCTCCCTGTACCATCCCTCTGGGTCATCTCAGTGCACCAGCCCCAAGCATCCAGTATCATGCATTGAACCTGGACTGGCAGTTCGTTTCATATATGATATTATAAATTCTTCAATGCCATTCTCCCAACTCTTCCCACCCTCGCCCTCTCCCACAGAGTCTGAATGACCCAATCAAAAAATGGGCCAAAGAACTAAATATACATTTCTCCACAGAAGACATACGGATGGCTAACAAACACATGAAAAGATGTTCAAGATCATTCATTATCAGAGAAATGCAAATCAAAACCACAATGAGGTACCTTTTCACACCAGTCAGAATGGCTGCAATCCAAAAGTCTACAAGCAATGAATGCTGGAGAGGGTGTGGAGAAAAGGGAACCCTCTTACACTGTTGGTGGGAATGCAAACTAGTACAGCCACTATGGAGAACAGTGTGGAGATTCCTTAAAAAACTGCAAAGAGAACTGCCTTATAACCCAGCAATCCCACTGCTGGGCATACACACTGAGAAAACCAGAATTGAAAGAGACACGTGTACCCCAATGTTCATCGCAGCACTGTTTATACTAGCCAGGACATGGAAGCAACCTAGATGTCCATCAGCAGATGAATGGATAAGAAAGCAGTGGTACATATACACAATGGAGTATTACTCAGCCATTAAAAAGAATACATTTGAATCAGTTCTAATGAGGTGGATGAAACTGAAGCCGATTATACAGAGTGAAGTAAGTCAGAAAGAAAAACACCAATACAGTATGCTAACACACATATATATAGAATTTAGAAAGATGGTAACAATAACCCTGTATGTGAGACAGCAAAAGAGACACAGATGTATAGAACAGTCTTTTGGACTCAGACACATTTTTAATTGTTGTTATAAACCTCTTTCAGAAGCTGAATTATAAATTTGTATACATGAACAGCTTATAATGTTATAAGCTGTTACCTCAATAAAAATATTATTCTGGACTGGGTCCTAAGATGGCGGAGGAATAGGAAGGGAAGACCACTTTCTCCCTCACAAATTCCTCAAAAGATCATTTCAACGCGGAGCAAACTCCACAAAACAACCTCTGAATGCAGGCAGAGGACATCAGGCAACCAAAAAAGCAGATCATTGTCCTCAAAACCAGGTAGGAAAAAATATAAAAGACGAGAAAAGAGACAAAGGAGGTGGGGAGGGAGCTCCGTCCCGGGAAGGGAAGCCCGTCCCGGGAAGGGAATTCTAAGAAGAGAGGTTTCCAAACACAAGGAAACACTCTCCCTGCCGAGTCTAAGGCGAGCCTTGGAAACACAGAGGGCAACATAACAGGAAGGAAAAACGAATAAATAATTAAAACCAACAGATTACGAGCCCAACAGTAACTCCCCCAGCGGAAAAGCCGCGCAGACGCCTGCAGCCGCCGCTAGCAAGTGGGGAAGCGCGGGAGCCGCGGGGCTGCCGCGCTCGGTAAGAAGCGGGCAGAAACGCCCCACGCGTAACCAGAGCGAACGAACTTGGGCGAGCAAACCAGGCTGGGGGATAGCTACCACGCGAAAAGCGCGAACATAAGACCCCGCCAGGACCGCGCACAGAACAAAGGACTGAACGGAAATAGCCGGCTGCAGACCATCCCCCGCCGGGGACACGCAGCCAGAGCTGTAAGGGCTGGAAAGGGGCAATCGCAGCCCCGGAGAGACTACCTGAAAAGCGGGAGGCAGTCTTCTTTGCTGAGACTTCAGGGGATGCAGGACAGTCACCACCCGCCTCACAAGGAGCGCCAGCAGTACACCCAGAAAACTGAGCAGTAGAAACAGAGAAGGGGACAAGTCCCGGCGACCGCGCCGCCAAGCTCCCGCGCTCGCCAAGCTCCCGAGCTGCTCGGACCCGGGAGGGGCGCAGAGCGCAGTCCCAAACAAGTTTGTGCCTCTGAGGGTTACCTGGGCGCCAAAACCGAGCGGCTTGGACCGGGGAGGTGCGCGAAGCCTGGGGCCGGCCTCGGAGGGTTCCTGGCTGAGCTCCGTGGAGCCGGAGCGGTTTGTGCGTCGTGGGGGGAGACAGGTCCAGCGGGGTTGAGACGCTGTGTGCCCACGACAGTGCTATTTGTTTGCAGCATCCCCCCCTCCCCACTGCGCGACTGAACTAGTGAGCCTAATAAAAAAAAAAAAAAAAAA
>NW_024070195.1:50614686-50618643 GCF_014754425.2 Oryx dammah
TTTTTTTTTTTTTTGTTTTTTGCTTTCTTTTTTTTTTTCTCTCAAACTTTTTTTTAACTGTTAAGTCTCCTATTTCTCTACTTTATATTTCTATAACTATTACTTTTCAAAAAAAAAAAAGACTCTACTTTTTTAAAGCAAACACCATATATAGCCTTCGCGTGGTTGTTGTTGGTATTTCTTTTTTAATCTCGGGTTTTTTTTTTTTTTTTAATTTTTATTTTTTCTTATATATATATTTTTTCCCTATTTCTTTTTCTTAATATTATTATTATTTTTTAATCTTTACTCTTTTTTTTTCTTTCTTCCTTCTGCTTCATCTCTTTAACATTGTATTTCTGAAAATCTAACCTCTACTCTAGGTTTTTAATCTTTGCTTTTCGGTTTTTGTTGTCAATCTTGTACATTTCATAACCCAATCTTACCTGACAGTGAGATTACTGGCTTGACCACTCTCTCCTCCTTTTGGACTCTCCTTTTTCTCCACCGGGTGGCCTCTGTCTCTCCCCCCCCCCATCTCTTCTATATCCAACTCTGTGATTCTCTGTGTGTTCTAGATGGTAGAGAGCACCTAAGGAACTGATTACTGGCTGGACCTGTCTCTCTCCTTTTCATTCCTCTCTCTTACCCTCCTGGCCACCTCTGTCTACTTCCTCTCTCTCCTCTCCCCTGTATAACTCCGTAAATACCGCTGAGAGGTCCAGACTAAGGAGCGCACATAAGGAAGTGACTATTGACTAGCTTGCTCTCTCCTCTTTTGTTCTCACCGCATCTCATTCCAGTCACCTCTAACTACCCCCTCCCTCTTCTCTTCTCCATGTAACCCAGTGAACCTCTCTGGGTGCCCCTCAATGTGGAGAAACCTTTCATCTTTAGCCTAGATACTATATCATTGGTGCTGTATAGATGGAGAAGTCTAGAGACCACTGTAAAAATAAAACCGAAAACCAGAAGCAGGAGGCTTAAGTCCAAAGCTTGAGAACATCAGAGAACTCCGGAATTCAGGGAACATTAAGCAATAGGAGCTCATCAAATGCCTCCAAACCTACACTGAAACAAAGCTCCACCCAAGGGCCAACAAGTTCCAGAGCAAGACATATCACACAAATTCTCCAGCAACACAGGAACACACCCCTGAGCCTCAATATACAGGCAGTTCAAAGTTACTCCAAAACTTTAGACGTCTCATAACCCATTACTGGTCACTCCACTGCACTCCAGAGAGAAGAAGCCCAGCTCCACCCACCAGACCTCCAACACAAGCCTCCCTAACCAGGAAACCTTGACAAGCCACTGATACAACCCCACCCACAGTGAGGAAGCTCCACAATAAAGAGAACTCCACAAATTACCAGAATATAAAAAGGCCATTCCAAACGCAGCAATATAACCAAGATGAAGAGACAGAGGAATACCCAACAGGTCAAGGAGCAGGAGAAATGCCCACCAAACCAGACAAAAGAGGAAGAGATAGGGAATCTACCTGAGAAAGAATTCCGTATATTGATAGTGAAAATGATCCAAAATCTTGAAGTCAAAATGGAAACACAGATAAATACCCTAGAGACAAGGATTGAGAAGATGCAAGAAAGGTTCAACAAGGACCTAGAAGAAATAAAAAAGAGTCAATATACAATGAATAATGCAATAAATGAGATCAGAAAAACTCTGGAGGCAACAAATAATAGAATAACGGAGGCAGAAGATAGGATTAGTGAAATAGAAGACAGAATGGTAGAAATAAATGAATCAGAGAGGAAAAAAGAAAAACAAATTAAAAGAAATGAGGACAATCTCAGAGACCTCCAGGACAATATGAAACGCTCCAACATTCGAATTATAGGAGTCCCAGAAGAAGAAGACAAAAAGAAAGACCATGAGAAAATCCTTGAGGAGATAATAGTTGAAAACTTCCCTAAAATGGGGAAGGAAATAATCACCCAAGTCCAAGAAACCCAGAGAGTCCCAAATAGGATAAACCCAAGGCGAAACACCCCAAGACACATATTAATCAAATTAACAAAGATCAAACACAAAGAACAACTATTAAAAGCAGCAAGGGAAAAACAACAAATAACACACAAGGGGATTCCCATAAGGATAACAGCTGATCTCTCAATAGAAACTCTTCAGGCCAGGAGGGAGTGGCAAGACATACTTAAAGTGATGAAAGAAAATAACCTACAGCCCAGATTACTATACCCAGCAAGGATCTCATTCAAATATGAAGGAGAAATCAAAAGCTTTACAGACAAGCAAAAGCTGAGAGAATTCAGCACCACCAAACCAGCTCTCCAACAAAGTCTAAAGGATATCCTCTAGACAGGAAACACAAAAAGGGAGTATAAACCCGAACCCAAAATAATAAAACAAATGGCAACGGGATCATACTTATCAATAATCACCTTAAATGTAAATGGATTGAATGCCCCAACCAAAAGGCAAAGACTGGCTGATTGGATACAAAAACAAGAACCCTCTATATGCTGCTTACAAGAGACCCACCTCAAAACAAGGGACACATACAGACTGAAAGTGAAGGGTTGGAAAAAGATATTCCATGCAAATAGAGACCAAAAGAAAGCAGGAGTGGCAATACTCATATCCGATAAAATAGACTTTAAAACAAAGGCTGTGAAAAGAGACAAAGAAGGCCACTACATAATGATCAAAGGATCAATCCAAGAAGAAGATATAACAATTATAAATATATATGCACCCAATATAGGAGCACCGCAATATGTAGGACAAATGCTAACAAGTATGAAAGGGGAAATTAACAACAACACAATAATAGTGGGAGACTTTAATACCCCACTCACACATATGGACAGATCAACTAAACAGAAAATTAACAAAGAAACGCAAACTTTAAATGATACATTAGACCAGTTAGACCTAATTGATATCTATAGGACATTTCACCCCAAAACAATGAATTTCACCTTTTTCTCAAGTGCTCATGGAACCTTCTCCAGGATAGATCACATCCTGGGCCATAAATATAATCTTGATAAATTCAAAAAAATCGAAATCATTCCAAGCATCTTTTCTGACCATAATGCACTAAGATTAGATCTCAATTACAGGAGGAAACCTATTAAAAATTCCAACATATGGAGGCTGAACAACACGCTTCTGAATAACCAACAAATCATAGAAGAAATCAAAAAAGAAATCAAAATATGCATAGAAACTAATGAAAATGAAAACACAACAACCCAAAACCTGTGGGACACTATAAAAGCAGTGCTAAGAGGAAAGTTCATAGCAATACAGGCATACCTCAAGAAACAAGAAAAAAGTCAAATAAATAACCTAACTCTACACCTAAAGCAACTAGAAAAGGAAGAATTAGAGAACCCCAGAGTTAGCAGAAGGAAAGAAATCTTAAAAATTAGGGCAGAAATAAATGCAAAAGAAACAAAAGAGACCATAGCAAAAATCAACAAAGCCAAAAGCTGGTTCTTTGAAAGGATAAATAAAATTGACAGACCATTAGCTAGACTCATCAAGAAGCAAAGAGAGAAAAATCAAATCAATAAAATTAGAAATGAAAATGGAGAGATCACAACAGACAACTCAGAAATACAAAGGATCATAAGAGACTACTATCAGCAATTATATGCCAATAAAATGGACAACCTGGAGGAAATGGACAAATTCTTAGAAAAATACAATTTTCCAAAACTAAACCAGGAAGAAATAGACAATCTTAACAGACCCATCACAAGCACGGAAATTGAAACTGTAATCAGAAATCTTCCAGCAAACAAAAGCCCAGGTCCAGACGGCTTCACAGCTGAATTCTACCAAAAATTTCGAGAAGAGTTAACACCTATCCTACTCAAACTCTTCCAGAAAATTGCAGAGGAAGGGAAACTTCCAAACTCATTCTATGAGGCCACCATCACCCTAATACCAAAACCTGACAAAGATACTACAAAAAAGGAAAAC